>NC_054380.1:134557818-134822818 GCF_017654675.1 Xenopus laevis | reverse complement strand
ACATTCACTCATATTCCCTCCCTCACATTCACTCACATTCCCTCCCTCACATTCACTCACATTCCCTCCCTCACATTCACTCAATTACGTTCACTCACATTCATTCCCTCACGTTCACTTACATTCCCTCATGTTCACTCACATTTATTCCATTACATTCACTCACATTCATTCCCTTACGTTCACTCACATTCTCTCACATTCACTTACATTCTCTCACATTCCCTCACTTTCCCTCACATTCATTCCATCACGTTCACTCACATTCATTCCCTCACATTCACTCACGCTCACTCACATTCATTCCCTCATGTTCACTCACATTAATTCCCTCACGTTCACTCACATTCCCTCATATTCACTTAAATTCTCTCACATTCACTCACATTCCCTCATATTCGCTTACATTCACTCACATTCCCTCACATTTATTGCCTCACGTTCACTCACATTCCCTTATGTCCACTCACATTCGCTCACATTCACTTACATTCCCTCACGTTCACTCACATTCTCTCACATCCTACATTCCCTCACATTCACTCACAATCACTTACATTCCCTCACGTTCTCTCACATTCATTCCCTCACATTCACTCACACGCACTCACATTCATTCCCTCATGTTCACTCACATTCATTCCCTCACGTTCACTCACATTCCCTCATATTCACTTAAATTCTCTCACATTCACTTACATTCCCTCACATTCACTTACATTCCCTCACATTCACTCACAATCATTTACATTCACTTACATTCCCTCACATTCACTCACATTCTCTCACATTCATTTACATTCACTCACATTCCCTCACGTTCACTCACATTCTCTCACATTCACTTACATTCCCTCACATTCACTCACAATCACTTACATTCCTTCACATTCTTTCACATTCCCTCACAATCACCCACATTCTCTCACATTCCCTCACATTCACTTACATTCACTCACATTCTCTCACATTCACTCACATTCTCTCATGTTTTCTCACATTCACTCACGTTCTCTCACATTCCCTCACATTCACTAACATTCACTCAAATTCCCTCAAGTTCACTCACATTCCGTCACATTCACTTACATTCCCTCACGTTCACTCACATTTCCTCACATTCACTTACATTTTCTCACATTCCCTCACATTCACTTACATTCTCTAACATTCCCTTACATTCGCTCAAGTTCACTCAAATCCTCTCACATTCCCTCACGTTCACTCAATTTCCCTCATATTCCCTCACATTTACTTACATTCCCTCATGTTCCCTCACATTCCCACATGTTCCCGAACATTCATTCATACTCACTTGCATTCCCTCACATCCACTAGCGTTCACTCACATTCCTTCATGTTCCCTCAAATCCACTCGCATTCCCTCACATTCACTCACGTTCCCTTACATTCACTCACATTCTCTCACATTCACTCACATTCTCTCACATTCATTTACATTCCCTCACATTCACTCACATCAACTAGCATTCTCTCACGTTCACTCACATTCCCTCGCATCCACTCGCATTCACATTCCCTCACGTTCTGTCACATTCACTCACAATCACTCATGTTCCCTCACATTCCTTTACATTCACTTACATTCACTCACATTCATTTACATTACATTCTTTCACATTCCGTCACATTCATTCACATTCCCTTATATTCCATCACATTCACTTACATTCCCTCACATTCCCTCACATTCTCTCTCTCCACTGACACTGTGGAATAATGGACACAATGAGGACACCCAGGTACTGACACTGATACTATCTGTTTCTACACGTCTGCCTGATTGTATCAAGAGACAGCAACCAGAGAATGAGACTGTACTAGAGACACAGACTCTCCTCACTATAGAGACATCACGCAGAGAGACTGTCCTCGCTATAGAGACATCTCCCACAGAGACTGTCCTCAGTATAGGAACCAGAGAGACTAGTGTCCTCACTACAGAGACATCACCCAGAGAGACTGTCCTCGCTATAGAGACATCTCCCACAGAGACTGTCCTCAGTATAGGAACCAGAGAGAGTGTCTTCTTGGCTTTAGTAAGAGGCATGCGAGAGAGGGAGAGCGAGACGTCCCTTGTTACAGGAGGCATCAGTCAGACAGACACAGTAATAACGTGACAGCAAATAGAGCGAGGGCAGCAGCTACAGACAGTCACTGACAGAGAGTTTCCAGAGACTGCTGGGCTGGACAGACACAGACAAGGGGACCCTCCCTATGTGGCCCCTGAGCTGACAGCCCCGTGCCAGTGACTTACCCCCGCGATCTCAGGGAGGAGACAGTGAGTGTCAGGGAGTAGAGACAAAGGAGTTGGTGCCCAGTCTATAGGAGCAGCTGCCCGCACTGAGGAGAGACAACCGCACGGAACAGGCAGTTTGTGGGAAGAGGGAGACAAGTGGCCCGCGCCTGACACTTAGAGCTGACACAGAGCGGCCAGGCAGGGGCACAACACACACTGCTGGAACGGAAACACCGAGACAACTTGTCTGATCCCTCCATCTGCCCCGCGCCTCTCTGCCTCCCTCCTACCGATGTCCCTCCGCCCGCCAGGAACCCTCCAGCTCCGTAAACCCGGGACACAAGACTGGCTTATCCCATCGCCCGCTCCGCGGCGCACTGTCCCGCTCTTCCCGGCTCCTCGGGGCAAGTCCAGCCGCCGTTCCCCACCCCCCACCGGCATCAGCACAGCGACTGCTCCGCGGGGGAAGCTCCTCGCACCGTGACTATTCCCTGCCCCAGTCCCTCAGTCTCTGGCCCATGTCGGGCGTTTGTTACTGTTCCTGAGCGGGACCCTTGTTGCCCCTGTGCTGCCCCCTCTCTCTCACTAATAACCCCCGGCTGTTGTGATGCGTATTCCCGTAGATCCCAGCACCAGCCGGAGGTTCAGCCCGCCCTCCAACAGCCTCCAGCCCGGCAAGATGAGCGACATGAGCCCGGTGGGAGTCCCGCAGTCTCAGCAGCAGCAGCAGCAGCAGGAGGGGGCGGCGGTGCCCAGGCTCAGGGCTCACGATAACCGGACAATGGTGGAGATCATCGCGGATCACCCGGCCGAGCTCGTGCGGACTGACAGCCCCAACTTCCTCTGCTCAGTCCTTCCCTCCCACTGGCGCTGCAACAAGACCCTGCCCGTGGCTTTCAAGGTGAGTCCTGGGCTTAATCATCGCTAACCTGACGCACAACTTTAACTACAGCGGCCCCCGAATGTACCTACTAACTCTATACAGTAATGGAGCACCCACTAATTCTATTCAATAATGGGGCACCCACTAACTCTATACAGGGATGAGACACCCACTAACTCTCTACAATAATGGGGCACCCACTAACTCTATACAATAATGGAGCACCCACTAACTCTATACAGGGATGAGACACCCACTAACTCTATACAGTAATGGAGCACCCACTAATTCTATTCAATAATGGGGCACCCACTAACTCTATACAGGGATGAGACACCCACTAACTCTATACAGGGATGAGACACCCACTAACTCTATACAATAATGGGGCACCCACTAACTCTATACAATAATGGGACACCCACTAACTCTCTACAATAATGGGGCACCCACTAACTCTATACAGTAATGGCGCACCCACTTACTCTATACAGTAATGGGGCACCCACTAACTCTACACAGGGATTGGGCACCCTCTAACTCTATACAATAATGGGGCACCCACTAACTCTATACAGGGATGAGGCACCTACTAACTCTATACAGGGATGAGACACCCACTAACTCTATACAATAATGGGGCACCCACTAACTCTATACAGTAATGGAGCACCCACTAATTCTATTCAATAATGGGGCACCCACTAACTCTATACAATAATGGGGCACCCACTAACTCTATACAGGGATGAGACACCCACTAACTCTATACAATAATGGGGCACCCACTAACTCTATACAATAATGGGACACCCACTAACTCTCTACAATAATGGGGCACCCACTAACTCTATACAGTAATGGCGCACCCACTTACTCTATACAGTAATGGGGCACCCACTAACTCTACACAGGGATTGGGCACCCTCTAACTCTATACAATAATGGGGCACCCACTAACTCTATACAGGGATGGGGCACCCACTAACTCTATACAATAATGGGGCACCCTCTAACTCTATACAGGGATGAGACACCCACTAACTCTATACAATAATGGGGCACCCTCTAACTCTATCCAATAATGGGGCACCCACTAACTCTATACAGGGATGAGGCACCCACTAACTCTATTCAATAATGGAACACCCATTAACTCTATACAGTAATGGGGCACCCAATAACTCTATACAGGGATGGGGCACCCACTAACTCTATACAATAATGGGGCACCCACTAACTCTATACAGGGGTGAGGCACCCACTAACTCTACACAGGGATGGGGCACCTACTAACTCTATACAATAATGGGGCACCCACTAACTCTATTCAATAATGGAACACCCACTAACTTTATACAGTAATGGGGCACCCACTAACTCTATACAGGGATGGGGCACCCACTAACTCTATACAATAATGGGGCACCCACTAACTCTATACAGGGATGAGGCACCCACTAACTCTATACAATAATGGGGCACCCACTAACTCTATACAGGATCAGTGCACCCAACTCTCAGTGTGCCAATGACATTCCCTCATGCAAAAAGAGAGAAAGAGAGAGGTAACCCCACGCACACATGAATGTGCCCAGAATGTGTCTGTATATCTGTATATTTCTATATTTATACTGCTGTCCCAAATCAGTGAGTAGGTTCAGGCAGCAGAGTCCCAGATCCAGTTATATGGCACCAGTGTCGCCGCTATTCCCAAATGCTTGTATATATGGGACATGCACCAAAGGCTCTGTTTAACTGATAGTATTGGCCCTATCCCATATATATATATGTACTTGATCCCAACTAAGATATAATTAATCCTTATTGGAAGCAAAACCAGCCTATTGGCTTTATTTAATGTTTATATGATTTTCTTAAGGTATGAAGATCCAAATTATGGAAAGATCTGTTATCTGGAAATACCTAGGTCCTGAGCTTTCTGTATAACAGGTCCCATACCCCCTCTCTCTCTCTCTCTCTCTCTCTCTCGCTCTCTCTCTCTCTCTCTCTCTCTCTTTCTCTCTCTCTCTCTCTCTCTCTCTCTCTTTCTCTCTCTCCTCTCTCTCTTTCTCTCTCTCTCTCTCTCTCTCTCTCTCTCTCTCTCTCTCTCTCTCTCTCTCTCTCTCTCTCTCTCTCTCTCTCTCTCTCTCTCTATATATAATGTTGGTACAGTGAGCGCACTCCTCCCGGATTTAGATTGTCGATGGTGGTGCGTTGGTCAAGGCTTTATGATATATTCCAGTAAATGGACTCGCACTCTTTCATTTTGGTGAAATAAATCAATGGGCTTTATTCATAAATTCATCAATGTGCTTTATTCACAAATTCATCTCCGGAGATGAATTTGTGAATAAAGCACATTGATTTATTTCACCAAAATGAAAGAGTGCGGGTCCATTTACTGGAATATATATATATATATATATCTAAATAGAACAAAAAAACAGCACCAAGGGTCTTAATGTGATGAAAAATTGATATATTGTTACATGTTATGTAAAAACTGTCACGAAAGTGACAGTTTACAGCCACACTGCCTTTGGTAAAACTGGCAACAATAGCTAAATGTTTCCTTCTGTTCTTTAAATAGTTCTACGCTGAGGTGGTAGCGAGCAGCCGGCGTTATATGGGGGGGTTAATATGTTGGGCAGATTAACCCGCGAGTGCCCATAATATGACGCCAGTTGAGCCAGCGCTCTCTCCTTATTTCTGCTATATACTGGCACCCCTATATACACTAGATCCCTTGTGCCCACAGGGAATCCACTGAATGAGAGGCAGAACCGTGTTAGAGTTTGCGACTCCCATTCAGTGCCCCAGTGTCGTGTACCCAACAGCCACGTTATGTCACACTGTGCCCAACTGCCAACATCTGTGCCAGGCTTAATGTATCTCATGTGAAATGTCTTAAAAATGGCAACTTTGCACTGGTGCCCGGGCTGCTCTAACACTTGCGCTGAATAATGTTATATATCTATATCTGACTATATCTCTATATATGAATATTGCCTTTCCTGCTAATGAATCTACTTGCACAGTAATTTGGGAAATTAACCGGGGGGATTTCATTGGAGTCTTTGGATCCTCCCTATTAACATGAAAATATTCATTTTTAAAGGGGTTGTTCACCTTCAATTTAACTCTTAGTATGACGTAGAGAGGGATATTCTGAGACAATTTGCTATTGGTTTTAATTTTTTATTATTTGTGGTTTTTGAGTTATTTAGCTTTTTATTCAGCAGCTCTCCAGTTTGCAGTTTCAGTAATCTGGTTGCTATGGTCCAAAGTCCCCTAGCAACCATGTGTTGATTTGAATAAGAGACTGGAATATGAATAGGAGAGGACTGAATAGAAAGATGAGTAATGAAAAGTAACAATATCAATACATTTGTAGCCTTATAAAGTATTTGCTTTTTAGATGGGGTCAGCGACGCCCCATTTAAAAGCGGCAAAGAGTCAAAAGAAAAAGGCAAATACCTATAAAACTATAAAAAATAAATAATGAAGACCAATGGAAAAGTTGCTTAGCATTGGCCATTCTATATCGTACTAAAAGTTACGTTAAAGGTGAACCACCCCTTTAATTATGAGGCTTTATTATATGCATGTTATATCTGTCACTCGCAAAACGCTCTGCCTTTGGTAAACTGCCCGAATATTTACTGACTTGGCCTAGCAGTTTCCTCGGTGATTACAAACGTTTTCTAATAAAACCCACCGAGGGATGGAGATTCCAGCGTGATTGTGACCAATGAGATTGCGGATGTATCAGATGCGTTGCAAGGGTTAATCCATTGTTTGACAATCAGTGGGGCAACATTATTATATATTTGTCAGAGGCAGCGGAGGATGCTGGGAGTTGGAGTTCTGAGATTTCCCCCAATTTTTTAAGTGTCATTTTCAAAAAAATGTGAGCTGTGAGTTAATGGCAATTCTGGCAGTTTAAGGGTTAAATGGACTATTTTTTTTTTCTTTCTCACTTATAAGTAGTTCAGGAATTAAATTAGTACATAATAGAGGGGGGAAACATTATTGCATTTGTCAGAGGCAGCGGAGGATGCTGGGAGTTGGAGTTCTGAGATTTCCCCCAGTTTTTTAAGTGTCATTTTCAAAAAAAATGTGAGCTGTGAGTTAATGGCAATTCTGGCAGTTTAAGGGTTAAAGGGACAATTATTTTTTCTTTTTTCACTTATAAGTAGTTTAGGAATTAAATTAGTACATAAGATTTAAGAGAGGGGAGCAACATTATTGCATTTGTCAGAGGCAGCGGAGGATGCTGGGAGTTGTAGTTCCTCCACACAGTCAGTTTATTCTGCGATTTGCCTCCAGTTTTTTAAGTTTTATTTTCAAAAACGCGAAGGGTTATAGGGATTTTTTATTATGTTTTTTCCCCCTTCTCTGTAAATCACTTATAAGTAGTTGAGGAATTAAATTAGTACATAAGAGAGGGAAATGGGGCAACATTATTGCATTTGTCAGAGACAGCGGAGGATGCTGGGAGTTGTAGTTCTTCCGCACAGTCAGCTTGTTCTGCGATTTTCCTCCAATTTTTTTTAGTGTCATTTTTCATTTTCAAAAAAATGTGACTTCTGAGCTGTGAGTTAATGGCAGTTCTGGCAGCTTAAGGGTTATAGGGATTGTATTATGTTTTTTCCCCCTTCTCTGTAAATCACTTATAACTAGTTAAGGAATTAAATTAGTACATAAGAGAGAGACGGGGCAACATTATTGCATTTGTCAGAGGCAGCGGAGGATGCTGGGAGTTGTAGTTCCTCCACACAGTCAGCTTGTTCTGCGATTTCCCCCCAATTTTTTAAGTGTCATTTTTTATTTTCAAAAATAATGGCAATTCTGGCAGCTTAAGGGTTTCTGTCTCTGTAAATCACTTATAAGTAGTTTAGGTATTAACATAATTGCATTGTATGTAGGATGCTGGGAGTTGTAGTTCCTCCGCACAGTCAGTTTATTCTGTGATTTGCCTCCAGTTTTTTAAGTTTCATTTTCAAAAACGTGACTTCTGAGCTGTGAGTTAATGGCAATGCTGGCAGCGTGATTTTTATTATGTTTTTTTCCCGCTTCTCTGTAAATCACTTATAAGTAGTTGAGGAATTAAATCAGTACATAAGAGAGGAGGGGGGGGGGAGTCAAAATAGTTTTAAAAATTAAATTTTTATTTTTGATGAAATTTTGCAAAAATCATTTCGATTCTTAATGTTCCGAAGTTCTGGCCGCTGAAATCTATTTGTTTCTTTTTGGAGTTCGCTTCCTTGTGATATAAATCGGCCCCTTATTTGCCGCTGAACCCCCCAGGTGACACTTTCCTACCAGATTTAGAGGTTTGGTCTTAATCCGAGTGTTTAGGGAGTATTTTTTTCCTTCTCTGTGTCCTGTATTTGGTGTTGTTGAACTACAACTTTAGGTTGTACCTTTATAATGGACATAATCACTACAAATCATTGGTCTTACAATACAGGCCCCTCTTAAGGGGGTATAGCACCCCAAAACTGTTCTTTGTTCTACCTAATGAAAAAGAAAAGAAATCGAAGCAGCGTTACAATATACATTTATTAGAAATTGCCTTGGTTTCTGTAAAAGTTTTTCAAAGTTCTACATGTAATCCCTTACTGTTCCCTGCCGCTGACTCTGTTAATCGGCTTCTGCATCATGAGTCAGAACCCACAGTGCAGAGAATATAAACAGCCAGATTTCAGTGGCAGTTGCGTTTACAAATCATTTTAAAGCCATTGGAAACATATATGAGAATATTGCTTAGAATTGTTTCTTTATGCAAAAAACAGATATTGGGAGGAGGAGTTCGGGTTCCCCTTTAATATTAACCATGATTTATAGAGAGTCTGACTGTATGAACAAAGTATCACTGAGCACTGCTCACAGCGTCAGTACTGCGGGACTATATATATATATATATATACTGTATACACACACTACACATTACCTTCTGCTGTGATCTATAAACTGGCTTGCAGGGGATTCTGGGAGATGAAGTCAAACCTATAAGTGAGTTAGTCGTATATTTTTGATAGATCCTTTTTTTTTTTCTTTTGCAATTCAGTTATTTAATGCTCTGGGGCGACACAATACAGAGTAAAGCAGCACATTTATCAGTGGAAAACCCCTGGTGGGGGACGGAAGGGGGGGCGGAAGGGGGGAGCCCCTTAACAAATCTGCAGCACAATTTCATTTTTAAAATGTTTTTTTGCAATTTGGAAAAATTTTCTGAACGGTTACGTCCGCATAAAAGCAGCGCGGGAAATGTAAAATCTCATCTAGAATCTTTAAGCAGCGGCCCTCCAGCTGTTGGTGCCTGGGAGTTGCTGCTTGGATTATCTGCTTGTAGAATCTTTAAGAAGTGGCCCTCCAGCCATTTGTTGGATTATCTGAGTGTAGAATCTTTGAGTAGCAGCCCTCCAGCTGTTGGTTGGATTATCTGAGTGTAGAATTCTAGAGCAACAGCCCTCCAGCTGTTGGTGCCTGGGAGTTGCTGCTTGGATTATCTGCTTGTAGAATCTTTGAGCAGCGACCCTCCGGCCATTGGGTGAATTATCTGAGTGTAGGATATTTGAGCAGGGGCCCTCCAGATGTTGGTGCCTGGAAGTTGCTTCTTGGATTTTCTGCTTGTAGAATCTTTAAGCAGCAGCCCTCCAGCTGCTGGTGCCTGGGAGTTGCTGCTTGGATTTTCTGCTTGTAGAATCTTTAAGCAGCGGCCCTCCAGCTGCTGGTGCCTGGGAGTTGCTGCTTGGATTATCTGCTTGTAGAATCTTTAAAAAGTGGCCCTCCAGCCATTTGTTGGATTATCTGAGTGTAGAATCTTTGAGTAGCAGCCCTCCAGCTGTTGGTTGGATTATCTGAGTGTAGAATCTTTGAGTAGCAGCCCTCCAGCTGTTGGTTGGATTATCTGAGTGTAGAATTTTAGAGCAGTGGCCCTCCAGCTGTTGGTTCCTGGGAGTTGCTGCTTGGATTATCTGATTGTAAAATCTTTGAGCAGCGACCCTCCAGCCGTTGGTGGCTGGGAGTTGCTGCTTGGATTATCGGTTTGTAGAATCTTTGAGCAGGGGCCCTCTATCTGTTGGTGGCTGGGAGTTGCTGCTTGGATTATCTGAGTGTAGAATCTTTTAACAGTGGCCCTCCAGCTGTTGCTGCTTGGATTAGAAAGGTACAGAAATTACAAAGTCTCGCATTTGGCCAGGGATCTGACTAAATTCTTGAAAAGATTTGGAATTGAATAAATTCTCACAGTATTTCATTCAATTCAAGTTTAGTTTCTTGTGCTCGAATCTGAATGTTCGAATTGGATATTTCAGGGAGGATTTTTTTTTTTTGGTTCATCCCTAATTTACTGGAGATGAAGAGCATTTTCTGGGAGTTCGGTTAATAATCAGTGTTAGATATTGTTGCATATTTACATCCCGCGGGGGATTCTGGGAGTTGTAGTTAAACAGCTACTGGCAGGCAGAGGTTCAATGCCCTTGATGTATGTGTCCCCCTTCCTACAGCAAAATCTCTTATAGAGACTCCTTATGCCAAAATGTTGAGATTTAATGGAGCATTGGGTGAAGTCAGTTCGTTAGTCGAGAGACGAGCAAAAATGATTGATCTCAACACTGTCTTTATCTCACCTTAGAGCCAATGGGCTTGTGTAGGGCAGGCTCTCAGCCAATAGGAGAGGGCGGCTATGAGCTGCGTCTGGGGGGAGTTATTTTATTGGTCAAATCCTTACGTCTGCATCAGTTACAGAGAGAGAGAACATTGATCAATGTGGCCTGATATTGGAAATAAAACAGACTCATTTTATAAAAACAATTAAAAAATTTTTTTTAGAGCATTAATACATTTGAATAAATAATTTATATCTCAGATTTCCTAACTATCCAAACGAGCCACAAAATGCTCTTCATCTTGCCCCAGTCTTTAAATAAATGAATCGTTTGCGGAGCACAGAAAAATTCTAAAATAATTTATTTTCAAAAACCTTTATTCATTTGTCGCTTTTACACTGAGCCGCATTTTTGTTACGGCCTATCAGATCCCCTTTTTACTTTAATTGAAATTCGCGGCCCCGATTTCAAACGTGGGCGGAAAAATATTTCTGAAATTCTTCATTTTTTTCCTCTCTCGACTTCTACGCTGCTCTTTCCTCGTTCATTTTCTAATACCTTTTAAAAAAAGTTTGAAAACATAATTTCTTGTTTAGTGTTAACGATAGAACCCCCAGGCTCCCCCGCATTTACCAGATTCATACACACAGCTATAAAATATCCATGATACATTTTCGTGAAATTTCTGTATTGGAGGGGAATTTCAGTAAATAATAACATAGCTCTGTAATTTTAAAAAAATGTTTTAATTTTTTTTTTTTTTTAGTGAATGCCGTGCTTTATTGCTCGTATTTCTCCACCTGGGAGTCTTAAGCAAGTTCCGCCCATTTCCTAACCAGCCCCGGGAATAAAGGGGCTATTGGTATAAAGGAGGGGGAACTGTAATTAATTGGTAATACAACACTTTCACTTCATAACGGGACGGAAATTGGAAATTTTTTTGGTTTTGGGTGTTTTTTTACTCTTAGTCGATCTCAATCAGAATTCATTTTTTTTCCCAAGGTTTTCGAACAAGTAAAAAAATTCACAGGATCAATTCAGTTTTCCCGATGAAATTCTGTTGTTTATGACGTATCTCCCTCGCTGATTACCATTTTAAAAATTATCAGCGGTCGAAATAATTTTGCCAGTTTTTTATGAATAAGAGGGTTATTTGCTAAAATCTGAATGCCAAAAACCCGAAAAATCTATGGTTTTTTTTAGTATAAAATATGATTTTGTAGTGAAAAAAAAAATCATGAATTTTTCAGAATTTATTAAACCTCGAGGATGGAAAGTCTGAATCAAAAAATCCGGCATCTCAGACCTGTCGAGGTTGTCAATGGGAGAAGTCCCAATGATTATTTGATGCATTTTGTGTTTGTGCAATACCCCGAAGTTTTCATAGTTTTTGGGCCAAAAGCATAAAAAAATTGGAGTTTTCGGTGAAAAATCTTAATAATTTTCACCGACAAAATACATAATTTTCAAGATTTTTTCTCCACAAACAAAATTTTCAGGAAAGCGTGTTAATAAATAAGCCAAAAAAAAAAAAGTGGATTTGGTCAGAGTTCTTTTCAGAAAAACTTTAGATAAATTTGGACTTTGATAAATAACCCTCTTAGTCTTTAAGGGGCCGATTCACTAACTTCGAGTGAAGGATTCGAAGTAAAAAAACTTTGAATTTCGAAGTGTTTTTTGGGCTACTTCGACCATCGAATGGGCTACTACGACCTTCAACTACGACTACGACTTCGAATGGAACTATTCGAAGTAAAAATCGTTCAACTATTCGACCATTCGATAGTCGAAGTACTGTCTCTTTAAGAAAAAACTTCAACCCCTAGTTCGCCATCTAAAAGCAACCGAACTCAATGTTAGCCTATGGGGAGGTCCCCATAGGCTTTCCTAAGTTTTTTTGATCGAAGGATATTCCTTCGATCGTTGGATTAAAATCCTTTGAATCGTTCGATTCAAAGGATTTTATCGTTCGATCGAAGGAATAATCGTTCGATCGCACTATTTGTGCTAAAATCCTTCGACTTCGATTTTCGAAGTCGAAGGATTTTAATTCCCAGTCGAATATCGAGGGTTAATTAACCCTCGATATTCGACCCTTTGTGAATCGGCCCCCAAGTCATATGTTGTAATGAGCAAAACTGTTCGACGGGTTAAACGTATGGGCCAAAAACGTGTAAATTTGCTCACAATTCTATTAGCTCATCCTTTTACGAAAATTGTGTTAGAGTTTCCGCACCAAATTTCTTTAGGCAGTAGAGGCCCTAAAAAAAATTGGTGGGGAGATTTTTTAGCAATGTTCTAGGTACTGACAGGGCATTTGTGTCTGTTCTTCTACAAATTGTTGTCCTTGGTGCTTGCGGTAAAATTAAATTCACGTTTCTGTAAAAATTTTTGACAAATCAGCAGAAATTTTAGCCAAATTTAACACAGTGTATTGATAGGCGGAGACCATTTTATATTTGTTTTTGGACATGTACGATTATACGTCAGCATTTTTTATTAATTTAAAACGAAGGCAGCGACTCCCTAAGGGCCCTGTACCTTTAATTAAACGAGAACATTTGTTACTTATGATATCTGTGGAGGTTGAACATATCAAGACGTATCAATTCAAGTTGACTTGCAAACTTAACTTTATATCTAGTGTGATTTTTTGGAATTCTGCTGTTTTACATGGGGAAATTTTGCTGAATTCTTAATTTTTTTATGAATTATTTTATACATTTTTATTATATTTCTATAGAGAACTATCTTTTAGTCCGTCCAAGAGACTAAGGGGTTTATTTATTAAAGTCCGAATGCCAAAAACTTGAAAAATCTGAGTCTTTTTTTACTATAAAATCCAAACTTGTAGTGAAAAAAAAAGCTAAAATTTTTCATGATTTATTATACCCCGAGGATGGAAGAATCCGAATCCGAAAATCTCTGCATCTCAGAGAGGTTGCATATAAATCAATGGGAGAAGTCCCGGAGATATCCTGATCTGCGATGGGTTTTTTCGGGCAAAAATCAGAAGGCAGAAAATCCGATTTAAAATTTCGTACCTTTTTCAGTTTTTACCCGCACTGAAATTTTTCGGGAAAATTTATTGATAAATAAGGGGAAATAACCTGTGCGGATTTGGTCGGAGTAGATTTCAGAAAGTAATGGGATAAATTTGGATTTTGATAAATAACCCCCCTATGTGATGTTGCATTGGTTTTCTATTTCATTTACCATTTGTTTGGTGTTGAAAACATCAACTGGCAGATTAAAGTCTGTCCATGTTTTAATTCACAAGTTGTCCTAGAATTTCACCCCCTTTAAAAGTTATCGTGGCATAACTACTACAGGTGTAGAATCCGTTACCCAGAAACCTGTTATCTAGAAAGCTCTGTCTCCCATAGACTCCATTTTATCCAAATAATCCAAATGTTTAAAAATGATTTCCTTTTTCTGTGTAATAATAAAACAGTAGCTTGTACTTGATCCCAACTAAGATACAATTAATCCTTATTGGAAGCAAAACCAGCCTATTGGGTTTATTTAATGTTTATAGAAAGATCTGTTATCCGGAAAGCCTCAAGTCCCGATCATTCTAGACTAAAACGAACCTATTGGATTTATTTAGGGGCATATTTATCAAGGGTCGAATTTCGAATAGGTCCATTTTTGATCGAATAGGTCCGTATTCGGCCGAATCAGAATCGTTCGAATCGAAGTAATGGCGCATTCGATCAAATTCGATTCTAAGTTTTTCCCAAAAAACCTTCGATTTTTTCAAATTCCACCAATTGACTCCAAGTAGGTTCTAGGAGGTCCCCCATAGGCTAAAACAGCAATTCAGCAGGTTTTAGATAGCGAATGGTCGAAGTCTAATTTTTAAAGAGACAGTACATGATAAATTTCCATATTCAAATTTTAAATTTTTTTTCAAATTCAAATCGAATTTGGACTATTCCCTAGTCGAAGTACACAACAAATAGATCGAAATTCACCTCGACCTGTGATAAATCTTAATGTTTACATGATTTTCTAGTAGACTAGGCATGAATATCCAAATTACAGAAAAATCCATTATTCAGAAAACCCCAGAGCATTCTGGATAACAGGTCCTATACCTATATAGCTGTGGTTGGGGTATCTTTTTCAGACATGGTAAATAGAATAGTCGGAGTGTAGACTATATATATATATATATATAGTGTAGTATATACATATATATATCTATATATATATTTGTAATGATATAAAGCAGTAGGAGCTGCCATATTGTTGTCCTGGGAAGAAGAGGCTTTGTCTGCGGATAGTAATGTAAGATTACCCTCTAGTGGTCTAGAAGAGATGGTGCTAAAATAATTCTAATCATGGCAGTTTATAGTATAAATTAGTTATCACTGCCTTTAAAATAGGGAACAAATTCAGATTCCCTGATGATTTGATGCTGTGAGTTACACTTTGCAGTAACTGAAGGGCTGAAGGTTGGGCATCTCCTGCTATACAGCACAACAGTCACCATCTTTCCCAGGAAAAATAAACTATATATTGAGATAGGAGGAGACATGTTAAATGTTTTCGGGAGAATAAATGGAATCAGTGTTTTTTCTGGACTTAACCCCATAGCAAAGAAATGCATAGAGAGATGTCCAAATCCCAATAAGGAAATCTGGTAGGTTTTTGCCATTCTCTAATCATCCTGCTGGAGATATTAAAAGAAGCAGCAAACCTAGTGGTAAATTGGGGGTTGGAGAAGTATTTGGGTGGCAGATGTTGCAATCCGAAGGCCAGTTATGGTGAGATTTGGGAATTATGCCTATATGCTTTCCTAGATACCTCTGAAACCCCAGTTGAAAGATCAGTTAGATATTCTCATGACTATTACTGATGTAATCCTTGTTATGAGGAGACCATGTCTCAAAGTTTGACATCCAAAAAAAACTTTACAGCCACTGACATAGCCTCTAACAAATGGCCAAAGCTGTGAAGATAACGGGCCACTGCCCTGGATTCCTCACATACTGTGGCTCTGTAGAGTAAGAATTGTAGATATGAAGAGTGGGGACAGTAGGTATAGAAGAGAAAGATGGAGTCAGTAGGCCAAGATGGTGACAGCGGGACAAGCTGGAGAAAGTAGGGCAAGATGGACACAGTAGAGCAAAATGACTATGGTTAGAAGGCATTTTTCTTCTCAGAATTCTCCTAGGACTTTTTTTTATGTAAGTTTAAAGTCAGTTTATTAGTAGTTGTGGTTGGGCCAAGTCTGCGTCTTTTTAGAATTTCTTGAAGTGCAACCAGCTCTTCATGAAGGTCGAGAAGTTCTAATTGGGCTCCATATAATCTAGTTGCCCTGGGGCAGTTCCCCATCGAAACACTTGCCTAAGGAGAGGAGAATAGTAGTAGCACTGTGACCGTATAATGGTGAAGGATTATAGAGTCATGGAATGCCAAGTTGATGTCTAGCTTCTTCATTGACTGTGATTGGCTTATGCTATTTTGCCCTGTATACCTGTAAACACATTTGGATTGGTTGAGACAACCTGTATTCATTATGAGAATTAGAACCTTCTCTTGTCCAGACCAGCTTGTGTCCAATCAAATATTTGAGCATAACTTAAAAGACACCAGAGTCAACTGTTAACTGCAACATGTGTATTGTCATTAAAATCTAGGTTTATATTTATTAGAATTTTCTATTGATATTAATGACACCTGAGTATTCTGTCATAATAAATGGTGCTTAGTGATTTACTTGGTTATAATTAGTGGTTGTCTGTGTCACATGACAAAATATGGATTCTCTGTATTATAAAGAAATCACCTTTTCTTTTCCATGACCTATATGGAAGCACTTGCATTAAGGGTCAGACTGGGCCAGCGGGAGACCAGGAAAATCCCAGTGGGCCCCTGCTCTTTTGGGCCCCAGACCCGCTCCCTGCATTCCCTCTCCTTACCTCCCTCCCTGACCCGGGTCGCACCGGAAACGATACTTACACAATGAAGTCGGGGGGCCGGCAGAAAGGTGGTCGGGGTCGGGGGCCCAGGAGACGGTGTGGGGGGCCCCTGATGCTGCAGGCCCAGTAGGCCCTGGGTCTCACAGTCTGACCTTGCTTGCCTTTTCTATTCATTTTATGTAATCATGGCATTCCTTAGTAAATTACATCATTCTTCCATTTTTATATTAGGGCTACATAACTTCCAAGTCTATTGTTTATGTATAGAAGGCAAAATAGTTGGGGTTGCAATAGTCCCAATGGGAAATAATAAGGTAGTAAGTGTGTTTGTTTGTAAGGTGGCCAAACAGTAGGGGTTTCAGTAGTCAAGTTGGGACATGATGATGATGATGATGTGAATGAACTTACTGGTCTGTAATGTGGAAGGCTGAACAGTAGATGTTGCAATAGCCAAGATGGGACATGATAAGGGTTGGATAGACAGTACTGTTCTGTAACTTAGAAGGCTAAATAGTAGAGGTCACAGTAGATGAAACATGATAATAATATGAACTGAAGCCTACTAATCTGAGCATTGCTGAACTGCAGAAGTTGTATTAAACAAGATGGGACATGGGTAGAAATTAGAGTAGTCAGTAAGGTGGAAGACTTTGAGCCATCAAAATTCTCTTGAAGTTTTTTCTTACCACAAACTAGTTTCTTTCCAGCTTGTTTCTAGTTTTAGCAACTTTTTAATATTAGTTTTGACATTTTAATCAAAACATCTAGAAAGGAATATTACCCCACTACCCCTGCACTCTTCTATGGTGTAATGTTTTACCTAGTCCTCTTCTTCATTGTCTAACTCAATTATCTGTCTTCAAATCCTGCCACTTTCACTTTATCGCATCTTCTCTCCTGCAACCTCTTCTGTTCTAAATATAATCCATTAATATATTAGTCTTGACTTGCTGATGTCCAACCGGCTATCTAAGGATGTTGGGAGCAGTAGTTCTCTGTTCGCTGATCAGGATGGAAGATATCCATGTGCCCTCCAGCTTTGCTAACCATTTTTGTGTGCTATATACACAGGTGGTTGCCCTGGGAGAGGTGCCGGATGGTTCTGTGGTCACGGTCATGGCTGGCAATGACGAAAATTATTCAGCGGAACTCAGAAACGCCTCTGCGGTCATGAAGAATCAAGTGGCAAGGTTTAACGATCTGAGATTTGTGGGCAGGAGTGGAAGAGGTAAGGCTCCCTACTCATTGCACAGATACCGCTGCACCCTCACACCAAGTTTGTGGTTAACCAATCAGTTAGCACTGAAACACATGGCAGAGCAAAGGCCTTCTGGGAGCCAGCAGGTCTTATATGGTCTTTGTTATTTTCTGAAAGAAAGGATTTTAGCATGGGAGTTAGAAGCAGGCAAGCTGGAGCACCCATGTTTCTTCTCAGAAGACCTCTTGCTGGTTCCATCTTTGTTTGCACAATTGTCTAAAGGAGCAGAGAGGAATGCTCAGAAGAGCAAGGAATCCCTGTGCTTAAAGGGATCCTGTCATCAGAAAACATGTTTTTTTCAAAACGCATCAGTTAATAGTGCTTGCTAATCCAGCAGAATTCTGCACTGAAATCCATTTCTCAAAAGAGCAAACAGATTTTTTTATATTCAATTTTGAAATCTGACATGGGGCTAGACATTTTGTCAATTTCCCAGCTGCCCCTGGTCATGTGACTTGTGCCTGCACTTTAGGAGAGAAATGCTTTCTTGTAGGCTGCTGTTTTTCCTTCTCAATGTAACTGAATGTGTCTCAGTGGGACATGGGTTTTTACTATTGAGTGTTGTTCTTAGATCTACCAGGCAGCTGTTATCTTGTGTTAGGGAGCTGTTATCTGGTTACCTTCCCATTGTTCTTTTGTTTGGCTGCTGGGGGGGGGAAAGGGAGGGGGGTGATATCACTCCAACTTGCAGTACAGCAGTAAAGAGTGATTGAAGTTTATCAGAGCACAAGTCACATGACTTGGGGCAGCTGGGAAATTGACAATATGTCAAGCCCCATGTCAGATTTCAAAATTGAATATAAAAAAATCTGTTTGCTCTTTTGAGAAATGGATTTCAGTGCAGAATTCTATTGGAGCAGCACTATTAACTGATTCATTTTGAATATAATTTTTTCCCATGATAGTATCCCTTTAATGACTTCCTTAACTATACAGTAAGTGCAGAGTTCTTAGTACACCTTACCCCAACAGGTGCTACTCGAGTATGGAGTGAATGCTCAAGGGCAAAAAGCTACCCAAAGCTGGCCGTATATTGTGGTGCAATGCAAGGTGCATTGTGTGCAAAAAACTTGCCCCTGTTTTTGTGGTTGCACCTTGTTCTCCCTTAATTAAGACCTTGTGGCCTGCATATCAAGCTGCCTACAGCAATGGCCCCTTTCTGGTCATCTATAGGCACCTACAGCTCCCAGCCTCCCTTCGATAGCTTGAGAAACATTTATTTAAAAAAATACAATTGAGTGCCTATATCTTTTCATTTCTTTGCCTTGATTTTTGACTAGTTGTTTTCTCCTAAATACAGCGCATGATTATAAACCAGACAACTGTCAACCAGGAGACAGTGAAACCCGTAGGCTGCTGTGGTTGACATTTTTACTGCTAACTGAAGGCCGAGGCTCTTATCCACTCTCCACAGACCTTGAGTCCATTCGCTCAGAATGAAATAAACATTTGCTTACTTTGCACTTTTCCTGAAGTTCACCGTGCCGGATACTTAATCACGACCTTTTCTGTCTCTTATTCGGCTGCTTTTTTTTTTTTTTTTTTTTTTTTTAATCCCTTTGGCTTTTTTCAGTTTTTTCTAAAGCAGTTTCCTTTCTGGTATGACACAGAGCCAATGTTTTTTTCATTCTGTTGTCTGTATTACTGCAACTAGTCTCATCATCTGCTTCGTGGAGACCTTTAAAGGGGACCTGATGGTATCTAAAGGTTTATTTGCTAGCTCTTGAGCGAAACATTTTTTTCATGCTGCAAACTAATCACATGATGTTGGTGCCTGACCTAAACAGCTGGTTGCACCAGACATGCCTACTGATGTGCATGCCAGTGGATTGCACATAACAGTTAGCCAATGCAGTGCCCATGTTAGCAACCATGCACTGTGCGGGATGCACATTTTGAGTTGGAATTGGCACATAACTTGCACCTTGGACAATGTGTTGTGTTCTTGAAAGTTTCCTTTTAGGTCAATATCAGACATAACCCCAGTGGTCAAATGCAACTTACCCCTCTGTGCCTCCTGGAAAACTTTTTCAACTGCTGACAGGTGGCACATAGAGGTATTGGGAAATAAGCCAGCAGAGAAACCTTATAGGGCAGATTTATCAAGGGTCAAATTGAAAATTCGAATTTGAAATTCGAATTTTCGTATTTTTTTTTATGGTCAAAACTGTGAAATTTGACTAGGGAGTTATTGAAATTCGATTTGATTCGGTCTTTTAAAAAATTTTAATTAGATTTTCAAGATTTATCGATCTCTGGCCCTTTAAAAACTTGAATTTGATTAATTTCGCTTCGCCAGAAATTAGTTGGCGGCGAAAATGTCGCTGGGCTTCATTTGACGTTCAAGTCTTTGATATGCTTCATTTTTTTTGACGCACAACACTATACAAGTCTATAGCCGTCATTTCTGCGGTGAAACAAGGTGAAAAAAGTCGCGCCGTCCCTACCTAAAACCTGTTGAAATTGCTGTTTAAGTCAATGGGAGAGGTCCAGGATTCAACTTTGAGTTGTTTGAAGCCTTCCTGACATTTCTGAGTTAAAAAGTCGAATCGAGTTTTTAAAATTCAAATCAAATTCGATTCAAATTCGATTCGAGTTTTCGGGTCGATTGCATTCATCCAAGTTTATAAAATTCGATTTGTTAAAATAAATTTCGACTGGTCGAATTTCGAATTTATGGGAGTTTAGGAGAGTTTCTAAAAACTCACATGAATTCGAAATTCGACCTGTGCCTCCCCTTGTGCTATGGTCCTTCACGCTACCTCAGTGGTTGCTCTGTTTGGATACTCGTCATAAACCCAAGAAACAACTGTTATTAGCTCTGGTGCCTGGGGGTTGTGCCTCCTCTTCCCCTAATTAGTGAATCACTGGTGAGGACCACTGTGGAAAGGACACATATAAATAGAGGTCTACTAGTAGAGTCCACCTGATACCCTTGGGTCCAATTTCATACCACTGAATGGTATAGTGGTGGGAATTCTTCTAGGCTGGTGAGGACCACTGTGGAAAGGACACATATAAATAGAGGTCTACTAGTAGAGTCCACCCGATACCCTTGGGTCCAGTTTCATACCACTGAATGGTATAGTGGTGGGAATTCTCCTAGGCTGGTGTCCACAAGAGCTAAGGACCCCCGGAAGACACTTTGGTTCCTCTGGAAGGCCAGTCTGAAGCTGCAGAGACATAAACCTCCTGGGAGTCTTTGGTCATGCACAAGTTACACCTTGACCAAGCCACATTAGAAACCTTGTACCACCACTACTGGGGCATTAATACAGTGACTCCCCAGAGGTCTATATAAGGATATTGTTATTCGCATTGTTAGCTTTGTATTGCAAATCTATGGACATAACAGCAGAACGCATGCCTGGCTTTACAGAGCAATATCTGCTCACGCCATTGTGCAACTGAATGGGACAAGCCATATACAAAACATTTCTCCTTTCTAAGCTCCGTATACCTTCTCCTTTAAAGGGCAAGTAAAGGCAAAAAAATTAAAATCCCATTTTTACTTTCTTTAATGAAAAAGAAACCTATCTCCAATATACTTTAATTAACAAATGTGTACCGTTTTTATAAGAAACCTGACTGTATGCAGTGAAATTCTCCCTTCATTTACTGCTGTGGATAGGAATTGTCAGACGGTCCCTAACACATTAGCAATTTTACACTGCCAACAGTTTTGGAACTGCATTTGGAACGGGAGTGCCCCTTTCTTCTGTGTCCGTCCAACAAAAAGAAGTTACTGATGCAGGAGGTGTCTTGACGCTTCTCTGCTCATTTCTATGACAGGGGTGATAGGAACTGAAGAGAACAGCAGATGTCTGCTTCATGATATTATTAGTACAAAACTGCTATTATCATGGGAACTACAAAGTTAAAATGCAGTATGATGTAGAGAGGGATATTCTGTGAGAATTTGTAATTGGGTTTCATTTTTTATTATTTGTGGTTTTGGAGTTATTTAACTTTTTATAATACACAAAAGCCATGAATATCTTGTAAATTATATCCTTATAAACGGTGAGTTCTGATGTCATCAGTTATAAACGGTGAGTTCTGATGTCATTTCAGTCACATGACTCACTGAAACTTGTGTATTATAATAAATAAAGTACCCCCAGTTGTAAAATATGAGGATATTAGAAGTTACCTCGGAGTTCCATGACCTTTATAAAAACACTCGGCCTTCGGCCTCGTACTTTTATATGGTCATGAAACTCCTCGGTAATTTATAATATCCTTATATTTTACAAGAGGGGGTACTTTATTCACTATATTCAGCAGCTCTCCAGTTTGCAGTTTTAGCAATCTGGTCACTAGGGTCCAAATTCCCCTAGCAACCATGCATTGATTTGAATAAGAGACTGGAATATGAATAGGAGAGGCCTGAATAGAAAGATGAGTAAGTAAAGTGGCAATAACTATATATTTGTAGCCTTACAGAGCATTTGTTTTTTGATGGGGTCAGGCAAATAATTCAAAAACTATAAATTGAAGGCCAATTGAAATGTTGCTTAAAATTAGCATTTTTTTTTTTAATATAAAATTGGACTTTTAAAAAATGGCAAATTTTTCTGAATTTATTAAACCCAGAGGATGGAAAAGTCTGAATCAGAAAATCCGGCATCTCAGACCTGTCGAGGTTGCATATAAGTCAATGGGAGACGTCCCAATGATTTTTTGATGTGCGCTGGGTTTTTGGCAATACCCTGAGTTTTCGGACACAATTCTGAGTTATTCGGGTAAAAAATCTGAAAAATCGGATGAAAAATCCAAAAAAATTGTGAAAATCTGATTTTTCAGATTTTTTTCAGATTTTTTCCCGCAATCAAAATTTTTGGAATAAGCGGTTTAATAAATACGCCAAAAAAGCCTGTGCAGATTTATTTGGAGTTTTTTCAAAAAATATTTTTTGACTTAATATATAAATAAATAACTCCCTCAAAGTTAACTTGAACCTCTGCTTTAAGCTGTTTGGGTGGACATATGTCTCCTTTAATGATTTTTTATTTCACATAATACTTTATCAGAATACTTCTACTGCAACACAGCATGTATAATTCCATACAGCTTGGAACAAATATTTATCTATCACATGTGACAGTATTCTGTGATATAATAAGTACAGCTTGTATTCATATGCTTCTGTCTCCTGTAATAGAAATCAGGCTGATAGTTCTATATTAGATTGTGTTCCTATTGGGAAAACGTGAGCACAAGCGCTAGCTCTGCTGAATTGATAATGACTGTCAGATTGACCTGCGAGGGCTAGGTCACCTTAACAGCGACAAGCCCCAGAGATAGGGCACAGTTGGGCAACAGGTTTGCCATAATGAGAACGTGAGCCGTTAGTCTAAACACAGCCGTATCATTGACATTAGCTTAGAGACTTGATTGTTGCGTGCTGAGGTCACGGATTCATGTAACTGAGATTGTCGGAGCTGAGAGATGATGGAAAGCCGATAACATGGCACCCTCTTGCTATCAATGCAGGACATAGGAATGATATGGGGGTACAGGACAAGATAGAGAAGAAAGGGGGTGGCAGGAAGAATGTGAGAAGAAAGAGAAGAAGAATAGAAACAAAATGCATGCCTCCCAACATTTTGGAAATAAAACGAGGGACAAAAAAGTTGGCATGCCTAGTGCGGCAACATGTTTTTGACCACGCCTATTTTTGTGGCCACACCCCCTAATTACCATGTTCATTTTACAAAATTTGGCAGGTTATGAAAGTTTGCACATATTTCTGTGTTTTTTTTTTTCCAATTACAGTTTTGCTAATGAAGGTGAATTTCCCTTTAAGATGTAAATCTAACTTCTCCCAAGGGACCTGTTATCTGATATTGTTACAATTACCTATTTGCTTATCTTGAAATTGTTACAAAAGTATCATATCTGCAGCTGTGGCTGTTCTGGGCTCTCTGCCAAAAGCCAATTAAGTTAGAAACTTTGTTTCTTTTTCTGGCTGTTCAGTGCAGAGAAAAACTGGACTTTCCAGTACAAATCAGGGACTGCGGTGTTGAGCTGTTAAAAGAGGGACTGTCCCTCTAAAAACGGGACAGTTGGGAGGTATGAAAATGTATTACAGTATAATACACAAAAGCCATGAATATCTTGTAAATTTTATCCTTATAAACGGTGAGTTCTGATGTCATCAGTTATAAACGGTGAGTTCTGATGTCATTTCTGTCACATGACTCACTAAAACTTGTGTATTATAATAAATAAAGTACCCCCAGTTGCAAAATATGAAGATATTAGAAGTTACCTCGGAGTTCCATGACCTGTATAAAAACATTCGGCCTTCGGCCTCGTGTTTTTATATGGTCATGAAATTCCTCTGTAACTTATAATATCCTTATATTTTACAAGAGGGGCTACTTTATTCACTATATATATATATATATATATTTATATATATATATATATATATATATATATATATATATATATATATATATATATATATATATATATATATATATATATATATATATATAAAAATGTCCAGATAGTACCTGCACTCTTGCCTTTATTTTTCTTTGTGGGTGCTTTGGTCAAAATAATGTGTATCCTTCAGAATGGACCAGCACACCAGGTTTCCAAGTGTTCAAATTTTCTTTATTGCCATAACACTCGTGCATCCAACGTTTCGGCCCGCATTGGGGCCTTTATCAAGGATCAATTGCAATTGATCCTTGATAAAGGCCCCGATGCGGGCCGAAACGTTGGATGCACGAGTGTTATGGCAATAAAGAAAATTTGAACACTTGGAAACCTGGTGTGCTGGTCCATTCTGAAGGATATATATATATATATATATATATATATATATATATATATATATATATATATATATATATATATATATATATATATATATATATATATATAATGAATAAAGTACCCCCTATTGTAAAATATAAGGATATTATAAGGATATAATAACTTCTAATATCCTCATATTTTGCAACTGGGGGTACTTTATTTACTATAATACACACATTTCAGTGAGTCATGTGACAGAAATGACATCACTAGTCACCGTTTATAACTGATGACATCAGAACTCACCGTTTATAAGGATATAATTTACAAGATATTCATAGCTTTTGTGTATTATATATATATATATATATATATATATATATATATATATATATATATATATATATATATATATATATATATATATATATATATATATATATATATACAGGACCGCCATCAGAAATCGCAGGGCCCCATACGACAAAATTTCCTGGGCCCCCTGGGCTGCACCCACCGCAAGCCCCACCGACAGGTCAGCCCTCCCACCCCACAGGTCCACCCCCACCACACAGTAAAAAAACAAAAAAATTATTGGTGGCTAGGGTTCCCACATGTTAACAAAAAATAAAGATATTGGCGGTCAGGGCCCCCCATAAAAAAACATTTGTGGTCAGGGCCCCCATTAAAAAATATTGGTGGCTAGGACCCCACATGAGAAAAGAAAATTGGTAGCCAGGGCCCCCCCCACACACATTTTGAGAAAATTGGTGGCCAGGGTCCCTTAAACGTCCATGCCTTCCTGAAGTCAGTCAGAAGTGTGGCGTCGCCGGGCCCCCCATACCCTCGGGGCCCCCTACAACTGTCCCCCCCCGATGACTGCCCTGTAGATATATATATATATATATATATATATATATATGTAATACACAAAAGCCATGAATATCTTGTAAATGATATCCTTATAAACGGTGAGTTCTGATGTCATCAGTTATAAACGGTGAGTTCTGATGTCATTTCTGTCACATGACTCACTGAAACTTGTGTATTATAATAAATAAAGTACCCCCAGTTGCAAAATATGAGGATATTAGAAGTTACCTCGGAGTTCCATGACCTGTATAAAAACACTCGGCCTTCGGCCTCGTACTTATATGGTCATGAAACTCCTCAGTAACTTATAATATCCTTATATTTTACAAGAGGGGGTACTTTATTCACTATATATACACACAAAATACATAAATAGCCTTTTGTTAATGACGAGGAATCTTTGTATATGTGTTTAATGTATCTTTTATAGAAATCTTTTAGACAATTTATTATGGCCTTGAAACAAATCAGACAATGTTCTGACCTTATGGAGGTTATTTATCAAAATCTGAATTTTTCTGATTATTTTATTAAAAAAAGTCAGAACAAACTAGAATCCACTATTTGATCTTATTTATTATTAAAAAAAGCTTGGATCGTGGGAAAAACTTGATAAAATTGAGAGAAAATCAGAATTGTGCGATTTTTTTTCTGATTTTTTTTTCCCAAAAAGCCAGAAATAGTCGGATTTTCAGGCTAATTCCAGCGCAGACCACAGAAACTACCAAATAGGACAGGGACTTATATACAACCTTGCTCTGACTTTATCCGTCCTCAGAGTTTAAGAAATCTTGAAAAACAACAGGTTTTTTTTTTCACAAATATTTTGGATTTTATAGTAGAGAAAACTTTAATTTTTAGAGTTTTTGACATCCAGACTTTAATAAATAGCCCCCTTAGTGTAAGGCTTCTGGGATTTGGCTGGGTTCCCAATTTTTGTATTTAAAAAGAAAATGGCTTAGATAAGCTGGGGGATAGAAGGAGAATAATGATCCTCTGAAGGTAATGAATTATATCCCAGTGACCTCCTCACTCCCTGCATCTTATGATCTTAAGGAAGGAAAGGATTCGGGAGTCTTTCCCCTTCTCTGAAGCTGCCAGATGTCAGTTCTGGGATCCACTCCTGTCTGCTCATATATATTATTATTAATATGTATTATATACAGTATATATATATATATAGTAGGAGGCTGGTGAAATGGGCCCCAGCTTGCCTTCCTCGCTGAGCGTCTCACGTTGCAGCCAGAGCCCCAGTTTAGGTTTGTGCAAAGAGAGAAAATGCTGAGCTCAGCAGCTTGCGAGGGCAGATACAATAAGCAGCTTTTATGCCTCGGGATGAGGCGGCCGCTCACTAACATTCCGGATACAGGTCTCCAGAAATCCGATGGGAAATTGATAACATTAACCCTTGAGAAAAGTGCCATGTTCAGTTAATGCGACGTACTCCATTCCAAATAACATATGAAAAGGCACATTTTATAGGCGCCAGTAGTGATGAGCGAATCTCTATGGTTTGGCGTCCGCCGAAAGATTAGCGAATCCCTCGTGAAATTTGTGAAACGGCAAACAATTCACGAAACACGAATGGTGACTAGTGAAGGGTGAATTTACTCGACAGGCGCAAATTCGCAGCGAATTTACACGTTTCACCGCCGGTGAATACATTTGTGAAATGGCAGCAAAAATTTGCTGATGGAAATTCACCAGCGTCAAAGTTTTGTGACCCCGGCGACAATTCCGACACTGTCGACAAACGGACACCCATTGACTTTAATGAGCATTAAATGTTGCCGGAATTGTCGCCGGTGCCAATTTTGACATCGACGCCAGTGTCAAAATTCGAGTTTAGCAAATTGTTCGGGACAAATACGGCCATCACTGATTGTGCCGCCGTGTCAATTTTGAAGCCCGCATCAATTCACGGCAATTTTGACGCTCGTGTCAATTTTGACGCCGGCGTTAAAGTCAATGGGCGTCCGAATATCGTTGACGCGTGACGGTTTTGACGTGATCGAATTTTCTGCCGACAGTGAATTTATTCACCGGTGGCGAAACTTGGAAATTCGCCGCAAATTCGCGCCTGCCAAGTTTATTCACCCATCACTACTTTCCAGTAATAGGATTCTTTGTGTAAAGCAGAAAAGCAGGGTGATCAGTGGCCCTTAACTCTGATATTGGCTTTCCAGGCAGATAGTAGTAGGTAAAGGGTTACTCCACTGGCAGATAAATAGTAACAATAACACGCAGTCTAATCTTGGATCAGTGTCGCCAATGAGATTGACCCTTCACCATACCTTTATCTTTTCCTTCTGTTGCACGATAAGTTTTGATAGCTTTGTCGCAGAATGTGCCTCGCTCTTGTATTAACTTGCCTCTATTTTTAGTGTTTGCTGGGATATTAGCAGTTTTAGAATGCTAATACAGTAAGAGCTCTCTCTGTCTCAAGGTCAGCAAGCCCAGGGTTACCTGAGATATTAGCAGTTTTAGACTGCTAATATAGTAAGAGTTCTCTCTCTCAAGGTCAGCAAGCCCAGGGTTACCTGACAGTAAGAGAAAGTGCATAGACAGTTACGGTCACTAATCCTTTGACCTTCAAAAAGAGTTGAGCCAGAAGCCTAGCAGTCTAAAACTATCTAAAACTTCTAATATCTCAGAAACCACAAAAATTTAAAAAATAGGGCTAAACTGCAATAATCATTTTATTTTGGTTTATATACCCTTGAGCATGGCTTCAATCTGCAACACCTGTGTTTACCGAATTAACATTCATAATAGTAACAGAAAACTCTGGACATTTTCCATAGTAATGTGCCATCTCAGCGTTTCCTAAAATATCAAAGTATCATAAAAAAAAAAACAATAGATGTAATTTTGTTCTACTCTACTCAAGTTGTTAGGGTCTCACTTACTAGGGGTTCAATTGTAACCAGGAGAGGGTCTGAAGAGAAAGATTTTTCACATTTATGGTTTCGCAGAGAATGTCCTTGTTTCACTGCCAGCGAAAAGGTTTGTAGAACGGCAGTAAAAATTCGACGTGATCAGCTTTGCGTGAGACAAAAATGTTGCCCATAGACTTCAATGGGGGACATGTAATAAAAGGCACCAAGTTTGCCCAGGAGCAATAACCCATGGCAACCAATCAGCAGGTAGCATTTAGTGATTACCTGTTTAAAAGCAAACATTCTATTGGTTGATATGGGTTACTGCTCTTGGGCAAACATAGTGGCTTTTACATATAGGGGAATGTGTTTTGCGAAATCTTTAGGATATATCTGCTTTGTGTTCACCTGATTTTGTGGCTGGAGAAAAGCAGAAAAGAAAGGCCGATATTTCCAAATATCACTGTCTGTATACTGCAGTACTGAAATTTAATGAGCCGCCCCTTTAAAAGATTTTTAATTTGTTTATTTTACTTTTTTTTTTCATACATTTCTGTTTTAACTGGGCATCAAATTTATGGAGAAAAGGCAGTGAGAGTTCTCGCCTTCCAACTTCTGTTTAGAGAAAAAAGCAGAAAAGTTGCCATAAATTGAAATAAATCCCCCTTTTTTATTGCAAGCCGGCTTCACTGGAGGCTCCTCAAATTTTACAACAAGAAATAAAAAAATATGGTGTTTTTCATGACAGTCTACTTTTTACGCACTGAGCCGAGCCAAAATGTAAACACTCGCTTATAGTCTGTTGTGCTTTTAAAGGCTTTCGCTTTCCGTGCCCGACCTAAATCATTCCAGGCAGCTCCACATCAGGGCCGGGGGGAATTGTACTTTGAAATGGAATTGTTTCTGGAAAACAGGAATTACACAATTAATAATGTAGGTGTGGAACCCCCTCACCCATAGGACTTGCCCGTTGCATTTTTCAAAGGAGGGGGTTGAAAGATGAAATAAAATATAAAAATGACAAACGGGGCAAAGGAATTCTGTAAAGCAAAGGAGGAAATTTCGGGTATGTGTAGGTACTAGGCAATTACTACAATCCTGCTTACAATTACTAACCACAAACCTCATTAAGGAGGCTATTATGCAAATATGAGTGTATATTTGTTTCTGAATCCCGCAGTTGTTATTCTAGTCTTTTAGGATGGGGCATATTTTTTTTTATCATTCTTACATAGTAATGTACATAAAACTTAATGGCTGTCCGGGATCAACAGCAATCTCTCACAATTTGTTTTAAAACGTCATCTCTTTTATTTCTTCCATTAAAAAGCTGTTCATTTGCTTTTGTGCTACATTTCATTGTCTACATACACAAAACTGCCGACGCGTTTCGCAGAAGCCTTGAGGAAGTGACCCACGTGGTTGCGAAGCGCGTCGGAAGTTTTGTGTATGTAGACAATGAAATGTAGCACAAATGCAAATGAACAGCTTTTTAATGGAAGAAATAAGAGATGACGTTTTAAAACAAATTGTTGATCCCGGACAGCGATAAAGTTTTATGTATGTTGGACACGGCTTTGCCGAGTGGGAGGAACCCGCAAAGGACTCCTGGGAGTGAGTTACGGTGAGCTCCTCAGTGCGCATACGAGTAAAGATTTACATACTAATGAAACAGCAACAAACAAACCCACCAACCTAACTGACACTTACCAATCTCACTTGCCTTTGGTGAAGCCGGCCATACATGATCAGATCTGGTTGGACATTTAGCCTGATTAGGAATATGCCCAACTGTTTGGAAATGAAAGTCACCTCCATGGCAGTTTCAACAGATTATTTTGAAATCTGCTGAAGCTCCTTGGCAGTGTAACATAGTAACATAGTAACATAGTAAGTTAGGTTGAAAAAAGACACACGTACATCAAGTTCAACCTTTTTACTTTTTTTAACCTGCCTAACTGCCAGTTGATCCAGAGGAAGGCACAACCCAAGCCTCTCCACTTTGCCTCAGAGGGGGGAAAATTCCTTCCTGACTCCAAAATGGCAATCGGACTAGCCCCTGGGGCTAATGAATTGACAAATGGCCCAAGCAATGCAACTCTATGGACCATGTGTATGAATATATCGGTTGTATGTAAGGTTTGTAGCATGTGCAATGTTTGCGAGGATTACACTGCAGGAGCTTGGGTATTCTTATGTACCCAATGCCCCTCTACTCCTGCCATTGTTCTCCTCCCTTAATGCCACCACCTCCTTATTTGAAGAGGTTGGTTGATAATGCTGTTGATAGTGCAGGCTTTAGCAGGGTGATAGTCCAAGGCACTAGACCTCACAATGTTCTCTGGCTTGGGCTCTTTGCAAAACTAGTGGCCCTGATTGGGATATTTTAGGTCACAATGTGACAGGCTCTATTCAACTTTGCCCTACGAAGAGCCTAATCCTCCTCAAACTCACTTGACTTTGGGTATGCCCATACGCAACTCGGGGTTATCCTTCTTAAAAACAGAATGATTGGAAAGTTGCGTACAAGTGTTTTGTTCCCTTCAGCTTCATGTTGTGTCCCCTGGTTATAGTTGTCTTCTACTGGTGGCAAACGCTTCCTTCCTGAATTCTTGTAATTTCCTTGAATGTTTGCGTATGTGCCTACCCTACAAATAATACGGTGATGTCCGCTCCCTTATGCTGAAGGCTTGGGGCAGAGCACCTGAGCCTCCTCATCTACATGGTGAGTCTCTCTAAAAAGAAAATGTTTTGATGATGATACTATACTTGAATGTTTCTCTCATATTCCCTCTGTCTCCGCTTCTTCCTCTTTTCAAGGCTATAAATATTAAGGCATTGAAGCCTTTACTGTAACTAGACCACTTTAGTAGGCATCATCTTCTGGACTCTTTCTCTTTTACTTATATAGTTTTGTAGATTAGGCCTTCAAAGCCACCTATTCAAGAGGTCTCACAGTAACCTATAAACTAGATGAAAAAATAGCATTACATTAAAAAATCCCCAAATAAGCCTATCTTTGACCAGTTTTTCCTCTCGCAAGCCCATGGGTCACTGATACAATGCAGAACTTGGAGAAGACTCAATGGGTTGATTCAATGGGATTTTCTAATCTGTCTGATAGATATCTCATCTGTTTTTGGCAAAATCCATTGACCATGGGGAAGATTGTACAGAGATTTGGCCAGCCTAACAGTTGATCCATCTACCCCATGTCCCAAAAAAGTTTACAATTCTATCACGTCTGCAGTATCAGGGAAACAAGGTTAGTATCCCCTCCAGATTCTACACTAGGACTAATTCTAGGACCAAATCCAGTTTTTGCATATTAGTGATACTAAAACTATGACTATTATCTCTGTTTTCCTGCATTGTATGAGAGGCCATGGCAGCCTGGGACAGAACTCAGTACATGACCCAGATACGAGTCAGAATATCAGAAGGCTCCTGGCAAGATCTCCTTCCCGTAAACGGGAACTATCGTGAAAATGAAAATTTAATATTAGCTTCCTCATAATGAAATAAGAAACTTTCTAGATGTAATCAATTAAAAATTCTGTACCGTTTCTGAAATAATCAAGTTTATCTTCACTATTCCTCTCTCAGCATCTGTTTATTCTCTCTTCATGCAGCAGTTGGGTGTCAGATATTCATTGACAGTTAGATCCTTTCCTGGCAGATGAATTAGAGTTCACTCAAATAACTGATTCCAGTACAAACGAAATAACTGCCTTTTGCACAAATCCTGCATGTAGAGAGACATGATGTCTGGTGATTTTAATAGAGTGAGTTCTAATACATCTTCTAGGCAAAAGGAGCCCCCCTATAAGATATATTGGATCTAACTGTGAATATCTGACACCCAACTGCTGCATGAAGAGAGAATGAAGAGAAACAGATGCTGAGAGAGGGATCGTGAAGATAAACTTGATTATTTCAGAAATGGTACAGAATTTTTAATTGATTGTATTTAGACAGTTTCTTATTTTAGTATGCTGAAGCTTGTATTCAATTTTAATTTTCGTGATAGTTCCCCTTTAACCAAGAGCAGAAGCCCATGGAGAGATCAGTTAGGGCCCGGGACTGCTGACTGTTTATTGAGTCGCTGCCTCCCGCCCACATCTTCCTGTCTTTAAACAGTTTGTAGAACTTGACTCTGTGACATGAATAACCGTCACATTTCCAACTGATTCCAACTGTCAGTGAGTCTGCACATGTCGCATTCTCAGTTCTGCACTCTCTGTTCTTCAATTCGTGGGAAGAACGGCAGTTGCGTTTGGGACTGCTATACATTCCTGCAACTTATGGGCTTTACATGCCACCAGGAGGAGGTCAATAACTACTTTTTGATCAGAAAACATGACTCCCCACCATTGAGATAACCTGAAGTTACAAATTCATTTGTGGGCCCACCTCCACCTCACTCTTTGGAAATCATTTGTTTGAGTCTGAGAATAATAGTCACCTGCACAAAAGTACTCGGCTAATAAATGAGTGATACCCAGAGTTCCCTGTATAACTCAGCCTTGTGCCTTTATATGGTCACAGAACTACCCCTCAGTGACTTCTAATATCCTTATCATTTACAGTAGGGGGTACATTATCCCTTATAATACATGAGTGATACCCAGAGTTCCCTGTATAACTCAGCCTGCAGCCTTGTGCCTTTATATGGTCACAGAACAACCCCTCAGTGACTTCTAATATCCTTATAATTTACATTAGGGGGTACATTGTCCCTTATAATACATGAGTGATACTCAGAGTTCCCTGTATAACTCAGCCTGCAGCCTTGTGCCTTTATATGGTCACAGAACAACCCCTCAATGACTTCTAATATCCTTATCATTTAAAGTAGGGGGTAAATTATCCCTTATAATACATGAGTGATACTCAGAGTTCCCTGTATAACTCAGCCTGCAGCCTTGTGCCTTTATATGGTCACAGAACAACTCCTCAGTTACTTCTAATATCCTTATCATTAACAGTAGGGGGTACATTATCCCTTATAATACATGAGTGATACTCAGAGTTCCCTGTATAACTCAGCCTGCAGCCTTGTGTCTTTATATGGTCACAGAACCCCTCAGTGACTTCTAATATCCTTATCATTTACAGTAGGGGGTACATTATGCCTTATAATACATGAGTGAGACTGAGTGTTCCCTGTATAACTCAGCCTGCAGCCTTGTGCCTTTATATGGTCACAGAACAACCCCTCAGTGACTTCTAATATCCTTATCATTTACAGTAGGGGGTACATTATCCCTTATAATACATGAGTGATACTCAGAGTTCCCTGTATAACTCAGCCTGCAGCCTTGTGCCTTTATATGGTCACAGAACAACCCCTCAGTGACTTCTAATATCCTTATCAATTACAGTAGGGGGTACATTATCCCTTTTACTACATGAGTAATACTCAGAGTTACTGAGACCCTTGTGCCTTTATATGGCCATGGAATTCTTCGGTGTCTTCTATTATCCTCCGATAGGTCACTTAATAGGATATAAATGAGCTGTTGGTTTCTCAGTTAGAATGTTTAGTTCTCCTTTATGGAAACACTCTTGGCCGCAGTTAGTGTCCCAGCTGATACTTGTGTTCCTTTTCCCTCATAGGACAATGTTTCTTTTTGGGCAACTTTCCAGCTGTGTTTAGTAGGAAAATGTTTCCGTCTTCTTATCAGTGTGAGCACTACGCCAATAATACAAGCTATTTCCTATGGAGGTGCAGTTTATTCACATAAGGGCTCATGTATTAAAACTCAGTGCAGTGAATAGCACAGCATTGTGTCCATAAAACTCTATACACAGAGGTAATTGTGTCTGTAGACTCTGCCAAATACTTGCACCTTCGACCAAACATCTGGCTGCATAAGGTGCAAAGGCACAAATACAAAGGGAGCCTTCAAATGAGCCCCTGTTTGAGAAGCTGTTATGCCCAGGGGTCGTCTTGCCCATACACATGCAACTGAATTGCACCTATTGATTAGCACTCTAATGTTGTTACTGGTGCCATGAGCATCTCTACACTTAAAACCATGCACTTTGCTCCCTATTGTTGCCACCTTTTAAATATAATATAAATATAAAACATGTGTAACGCTCCCTTTAGGTCTGGACCACTTAATATTGGTCCAGACCTAAAGGTTATATTACAGGGGAAGCTCATTTTCTGCTGGATAATTAGTGACGAGCCCTAAGCTTAGCTTCTCAACAGCCAATCAGAGCCCACTGAGCATGTGAGTGTCACAGACACTTTCCAAGATGGTGACCCCCTGTGACAAGTTTGAAGTCCTGGATCATTGCTGCTATTGACAAGCTCAAACTTTAGCCTCGTGCAATAAGTTCACTATTAGGGATGCACCGAATCCACTTTTTTGGATTCGGCCGAATCCTTTGCAAAAGATTCGGCCGAATACCGAACCGAATCCGAACCCTAATTTGCATATTCAAATTAGGGATGGGAAGGGGAAAACATTTTTTACTTCCTTGTTTTGTGACAAAAAGTCACGTGATTTCCCTCCCCGCCCCTAATTTACATATGCAAATTAGGATTCGGATTCGGTTCGGCCGGGCAGAAGGATTCGGCCGAATCCGAATCCTGCTGAAAAAGGCCGAATCCTGGCCGAATTTCGAACCGAATCCTGGATTCGGTGCATCCCTATTCACTATATTAAATATGCCATTTTTAGCCGAGTTTATTTTTAGGGTTTAGCTCTGTTTTAATTCCAAGATATTAAGGGATACATGTACTGTTAATATGAATGAATTGTGTTACAACAGCGCCACCTGCTGGTCATTTTTCCACCAGTCTGACCAGCAAGTAGTCAAGGAAGTTGTCAGGAGAAAGAAAGAGGCTGCTCTGATGTTCTTATATTTAGGAAATATTTCAAAAAGGTTTCTAATTTTTCCTAAGCAGAAGAAAATCAGAGCAGCCTCTTTCTTTCTCCTGACAACTTCCTTGACTACTTGGTGGTCAGACTGGTGGGGAAATGACCAGCAGGTGGCGCTGTTGGAACAAAATTGATTCATATTAACAGAATATAATATCTTGGAATTAAAACAAAATAAATAATGAATGTACATTGCAAAAGTTCTTAGAATAGCCTCCTCATCAATTTTACATTCATTTATTTTAAAGGTTTACTTATCCTTTAAACAGACAGCAGTGGCGGTGGCGTACGCCATTAGTCTTTAAAGCAGATGAAATGTTTAACATCGTTACAAACAATTAATGGGCAATTTTTCAGTTGCAAGAGCTGAGCACCTGCTGCTAATAATCTGTCAGCAGTCTCGGCCAATACAGGAAACGGGACATTTGCATTAACAACTGACAGCAAGGAAGGAAGAAACTGGCCTTAAGGGCTCTTACTCACTGGCGTTCTGACCTGCACTCCCCTGCGTTCCGTTTTTTGGCGTTCAGCCGCAGGGGAGCGCAGGAATAGACGCATGTCATTATTTCAAATAGGGCTGTACTCACTCAGGCGCGTGTAGGCGCCGAACGCAGGAAGAATGCAGCATGTTGCGTCTCAACCTGCGTTCGGCGCCTACACGCGCCTGAGTGAGTACAGCCCCATTGGAAATAATGACATGCGTCTATTCCTATGTTATAAAAATTCTAAGAAACTTTTCAATTGGTCTTCATTATTTATTTTCTATAGCTTTTAAGTTATTTGCCTTTTTTCTTCTCTTTCCAGCTTTAAAATGGGGGTCACTGACCTCATCTAAAAAAACAAATGTTCTGTAAGGCTACAAATGTTATTGCTACTTTTTATTACTCATCTTTCTGTTCAGGCCTCTCCTATTCATATTCCAGTCTCTTATTCAAATCAATGCATGGTTGCTAGGGGAATTTGGACCCTAGCAACCACATTGCTGAAATAGGAAACTGGAGAGCTGCTAAATAAAAAGCCAAATAACTCAAAAACCATGAATAATAAAAAAATGAAAACCAATTGTGAATTGTCTCCGAATATCACTCTCTACATCATACTAAAAGTTGATTTAAAGGTGAACAACCCCTTTAAATCCTTGCTGCTATACCATGTTAAGTTTTTGCTACACTCAATACGCCAGTTCTTTGAAGTCTCTGCCAGGTTAGATTGTAGATCTTTGCAACTGGAATGTGTATAAATGCATATGAAGAGAGAATGAGACCAGTAGTGGAAATATATATCCCCCCCCCCCCAAGGTTTATAGACTTGAGATCAAGGGCTGATGTGTCATATTTTTTGCACAATTTCCTCCTGTGTTTCAGAGCCGTGGGAAAGCCTCCCGGGTGATATGAGATCCCAGTGTTCAGTGGCACCTACTCAGCTTATGGGACTCTGCAAACACTCCGAGCTCGGGAACACAAATATCCAACTGCGCATTCTCTCCCCACATTAAGGGGGTTATTTACTAAACTCCAAATGCCAAAAACCCGAAAAAATACGTGTTTTTTTTAGGGATGCACCAAATCCACTATTTTGGATTCGGCCGAACCCCCTAATGCAAATTAGGGGTGGGAATGGGGAAAAGTTTTTACTTCCTTGTTTTTTTAACGAAAAGTCAATCAGTTTCCCTCCTCGCCCCTAATTTGCATATGCAAATTAGGATTCGGATTTGGTTCGGCCGGGCAGAAGGATTCTGCCAAAGCCGAATCCTGGTGAAAAAGGCTGAATCCCGAACCAAATCCTGGATTCGGTGCATCCCTAGTTTTTTTAGTAAAAACACAAATTTTTAGTGGAAAAAAACCCCACATTTTTTATACCACGAAGTCAGAATCCGAAAATCCGGCATCTCAGATCTGGCAAGGTTGCATTTAAGTCAGTTTTGATCTGTACTGGGTTTCGTGCAATAATCCGAAGATTTTGTGGTTTTCAGGCAAAAATCAGGTGAAAATCTGAAAAATTCATACGGTTAATTTTTTTTCATGATTTTTCCCCGCAAACAAAATTGTATTAATAAATAAGGAGAAAAAAACTAGTAATGGGTGAATTTGTCCCGTTTTGCTTTGACGCGAAATTCATGAAACGGGTGAAAAATTCGAGTAGCGAAAATTTTGACACCAAAATTGCCCCCAACGCCGGCGACATTTGACACACATTAGTCAATGGGCGTCCATTTACTTGATGCCAGCGTTGGAAAATGTCGCAGACGTCTATATTTTCACTGCAGTTTCGCAAATTTATTCACGCAAAACTCGGAAATTCGCCGCAAATTCACGCCTGCTGAATAAATTCGCCCATCACAAGAAAAAACCCATGCGGATATGGTCAGAGTTCTTTTCAGAAAATATTGAGATAAATTCGAACTTTGATAAACGGCCTCCCCATGTCTGTACCAGGTTTATGCCAAAACTTCCGGTAAAGAGCTCGGTTATTTATAATAAAGGGATCTCAACCCATAATAAAAGAAAGTATTATTCCAATGTACATGAAACTTTTTGTACAAATGTAATCACTTTTATAAGCCACGTCTGTCTGTCTCTGTCTGTTCTTATAAACTGTATAAACCTTTACAGACAAGTAACTGCATCACCTATTTATGGCCACACGGGGCGCTGTGGTTGTTAGTGACAATGGAGAATATCAGAAGAGTCAAGCAATATGGCAGCACAGTATTACTCATCTGATCCCTGTACTGATGATGATATTTATTCTTTTTCCTCCGCAGGGAAGAGCTTTATGCTCACCATAACCGTTTTCACAAACCCACCGCAAGTCGCTACCTATCACAGAGCAATAAAGGTGACCGTGGATGGCCCAAGAGAACCAAGACGTGAGTACCATACTCTCTGCATACTCTCTGCTTAAAGGTAGGGCTGTTAGATGAAGGCAAGGGCATCGTATATATATATATATATATATCTCATGAGGATGTAGCTTCTTGTGTGCCTGGAACATTCCTTCTCTGCATTTTTAAAAAACATATATATGAGTGGGAGCTGCCATATTGAGTATAATGGCATAGATACGTCGTTCTTTGAAGTACATGTACTGTATCAGTTATCCGGAAACTCGTCTCCAAAATCCAAATTTTTAAAAATTATTTCCCTTTTCGCTATAATAATAAAACAGTTAGGGATGCACCGAATCCACTATTTTGGATTTAGCCGAACCCCCGAATCCTTTGTAAAAGATCCATCCAAACACAGAACCGAATTGGAATCCTAATTTGCATATGCAAATTAGGTGTGAGAAGGGGGAAACATTTTTTACTTCCTTGTTTTGTGACAAAAAGTCATGCAATTTCCCCCCCCGACCCCTAATTTGCATATGCAAAAAAGCCAAATACTGTCCGAATCCTGGATTCGTTGCATCCCTAAAAATAGTAGCTTGTACATGATCCCAACTAAGATATAATTAATCCTTATTGGAAGCAAAACCAGCCTATTGGTTTTATTTAATGTTTACAGGATTTTCTAGTAGATTTAAGCTATGAAGATCCAAATTATGGCAAGATCTGTTATCCAGAAAGCCTCAGGTCCCGATCATTCTGGATAACAGGTCCCATACCTGTACTACTGTATTAGTTATTAGGCAAGGGGTGGATCAGAAACACCATTAGGATGTGATAGTCTCTATTCAACTCAGTGTTAAAGGGATCACTGGGTGTGGCTAGGACAGAACAGGGGTGTGGCCTATTTGTCTTTAAAGAGGTGGTTCACCTTTAAGTAAACTTTTAGTATAGAATGGCCAATTTTCTAAGGGAATATTCCATTGGTTTTCATTATTTATTTTTGATAGTTTTATAATTATTTGCCTTTTTCTTCTGACTCTTTCCAGCTTTCAGATGGGCGTCGCTGACCCCATCTAAAAATCAAATGCTCTGTAAGGCTACACACTTATTTTTAATGCTACTTTTTATTGCTCATCTTTCTAGAAAGGTCATCTCTTATTCATATTCCAGTCTCTTATTCCAATAGATGCATGGTTGCTAGGGGAATTTGGACTCTAGCTACCAGATTGTTTATAATGCAAATTGAAGAACTGCTGAATAAAAAGCTAAATAACTCAAAAACCTTAAATAATAAAAAATGAAAACCAATTGCAAATTGTCTCAGAATATCACTCTCTACATCATACTAAAAGTTAACTCAAAGGTAAACAACTCCTTTTACTGAAATGGAGAGGGGAGAGTATGATAAGGTGACATTGTAAGTGAGAAGTTTAAAGGTGGACCCACAACCTACACCCACTTACCTCTAGTAGGCAGTACTGTTTACCTACTACAGACACTTGGTTACTTCATAATCAGTTGTTCCTCAGGGGCCCTAAAATTATTTTGCTCTGGTGCTAGCAGGCCCGGATTTGCGGCAAGGCCGCACAGGCCCGGGCCTAGGGCGGCAAAAAAATAGGGGCGGCATGCCGCCCAGCCGCCGTTCAACTACACCAGCTGGCGCGCTGGGAAGGCGGGCGCTAGGACCGCGCGGCCGCCTGGTCGGACCGCGCGGCCTAGGGGCGCCCAGAAGTGAAATCCGGCGCTGGGTGCTAGGGTTGCTATCTTTTGGCCAGGCAGGGGACCTAGCCATGATGTAATGGGGGTGGGGCAGTGACGCAATGGGGTCGTGACATCAGGGGCAGGGCTGTGACGTGGCGGCCGGTGATTGGCCGATTGCTGTGTCAATTATAGGAGACAGTTTTGACCTGGACAGCCCTTCAAAAACCTGGGCATTTTTTACTTCCTTGTTTTTTCCCTCCCAAACCCTAATTTGGATATACTGAATATGAATCCTGCTGAAAAAGGCCAAATACTGGCTGAATCCCAAACCGAATCCTGGATTTGGTGCATTACATGACATACATGGAATCCCTGCCATAAAGCAAGACAGAACTGTTGTTTTTGCCAGGAAGGAAGTTGAAAGCATAGAAAGTATTTAGTTGACATACCTAAAATAATTCCATTCCCCCCTCCAAGTGATACTACTATACACAGTACCACATATACTCCAGCTTTCAGGAATAAGCCCTTTGTTCTGTTGGAATCCCTACGCCTTTAAGGAATAATCTCTCGCCGCTCTCTTTGTACGTGAAACATCTGTTCATTTCCAGTAAACACTACAAGAAAATCCCTCATTGTGGTTAGTTGTAAACTTTCTTTCTGGCCACTGTAATGATATTTCTGAGCACAAGTGATTTCTGCACAGTCACAGAGGAGCCTGCGGAGAGACTCTGGGTTTGTTGTCATGGAAATTAAGAGAGAGCAGTGGTGTAACTATAGAGGGGAGCACAGGCCAGGGCTGCAAAGGGGCCATTGTGCTCCTCATCACTGCACCCATGGGCACCTACCACACTGAGTGGGGTCCACCATTCCCCAACTATGGTTCACACAGTGTTTTGCCTCAGGCAAGACCTGACAGTGCCAATGTCTAGGGCCTTTCCACAAATTTGGGCCTGCCAACATCATCCATAGACATTCAAATGGGAAGCAAGGAACCCTCTGCTGCTCTAGATAAAAGCACTGAGGAGCTGCAAAGTACAGGCGTGCCATAGGCCCTAGGGTGACTATCGGAATGTAGGCAGGGGTGGAAGGTGATATTTGTGTTTGAGGCGGCTACTAGTATTAATTGAATCTGCAACATGGCTTCTTTTTTAGGAGGCAAGGCCTCCATTATTCTCTCCTGTTTATGTGGGGCCTATGGTGTGTTGAAAAACCTTTATTGGACACCAGAAATGAATGTTTAGGCACAGAGCTGTTTTTAGTTAGATGACAACAATCAAGTGGCTTCTGAGGTGCTTTCTGTTGTGTACAGGGGCACTTCCTGGATCATGTGATCATAAAGTCGATCATGTGACCCTGAAGGGCTGTAAAAACAAGATGTCTTCCTACAGAGGAATGCATTTGTTTTCAAACATCTTTCTATTTTGATTTATTCCGCCACTATATATATATATATATCCATATTCATCTGGGTGGCACACTCTATCACATCGATTACCGGGTGCACGGTAAAAAATTCATACACTGTTCAAATGACCAGCAACTCCAGGGGTTTCAGTGAAAAAGTTTTGTATTTAGATAAGTGCAGTTACTGCACTTATCTAAATACAAAACTTTTTCACTGAAACCCCTGGAGTTGCTGGTCATTTGAACAGTATATATATATATATATATATATATATATATATATATATATATATATATATATATATATATATATATATATACACTACAAGCTGCACCATTCGTAATAAACACATAAAGGCCCAGTCCTAGGGTTTATGCTTTTAGGGTTGGCATGCTACCCAGGCACTGCTAAACTGAGGATATGCAGGAGATATGATATGTTCCTTAAAGGAGAACTAAAGCTTAACTAAAGAAGTAGCTAGAAATGTTGTACATGATGTTTTGTGCTTCTGTACCAGCCCAAGGCAACCACAGTCCTTTAGCAGTAAAGATCTGTGTCTCCAAAGATGCCCCAGTAGCTCCCCATCTTCTTTTCTGCTGATTCACTGCACATGCTCTGTGCTGCTGTCACTTACTGAGCTTAGGGACCCACTCACAATATACAGTACACATAGAATAGAAATGTCACAATATAAGGCTGATTAGTAATTAATACACATAATTACTACATGGCAGCACAGAAACCAGTGCAATTAGCATCAGAATTGAATAATCAGCAAACCTGTAGCATCAGTTTATATTACAGCCAGGGAAGCTCATTTTCTGCTGGATAATTAGTGACGAGCCCTAAGCTTAGCTTCTCAACAGCCAATCAGAGCCCACTGAGCATGTGAGTGTCACAGACACTTTCCAAGATGGTGACCCCCTGTGACAAGTTTGAAGTCCTGGATCATTGCTGCTATTGACAAGCTCAAACTTTAGCCTCGTGCAATAAGTTCACTATATAAAATATGGCGTTTTAGCCACATTCATTTTAAAGGAGAAGGAAAGGTTAAAACTAAGTAAGCTTTATCAGAAAGGTCTATATAAATACACCAGTAAACCCTCAAAGTAATGCTGCTCTGAGTCCTCTGTCAAAAGAAACAGCACATTTCTTTACTTCTATTGTGTACTCATGGGCTTCTCTATCAGACTTCCTGTTTTCAGCTTCAGCTTGGGCTTGAGCATGCTCAGTTTGCTCCTCTCTCCCTCCCTCCTCCCCTCCCTGATGTAATCTGAGCTCAGAGCTATGAGTGAGCAGGGAGAGACTCACGCAGGAAGTGATGTCACACCAAGCTAATATGGCAGCAAACAGAGACAGTGTCTAGAGCAGTTTACTCAGGTATGGAAAAACATTCTAAAGAATAAAAATGCCATTCTAGCTTGCACTGTTGTGGCTAATCTATTGGCAATAAACTGTTTTGTTTGCCATTAAGGTTTAGTTCTCCTTTAATTCTCCCATCTACCAATTCAAGTTCAGTACAGGGGAAGGGGCCAACAAGCCGGTGACAGGGGCGTATGATCCTAAATAAGCCTGAATAAGTAGCATATTTTCCCTTGAAGTAAAATGAACAACTATTATGTGCCGTACCCTTCTCTGGCGGAATGTAGCCGTGTCTGGGTGACTTCATTCATCCTGTTGCGCGGGATCCAGACGGATCATCTTATTTCAGCTCAATATAACAGGCAAGATATTAGCTGGTCCGATTAAATTACACTCCCTGCTTCCTACAGCTGCGAACAAACCAAAATATGACGAGCATTTATTTGTTGGACACTTCAGGCCGCTGCAGAAACCGTCTTGTGTTTTTGTGCTTTTTGTTCTTCCGACGGATGAAATGATTGAACTGAAGTTGCCGTTAGAGGAATGCACTTAAAAAAGAAACAGTTTCACTTCTCAAATCGTTCAGGGCCTGTTATTTTATTTTCTTCTGACTGTCAGGAGCTGGGCCGGGGGCCAAGCAGGAAATGAGACATGGAGAGGTATTTGTGTTGTGAAACCTTTGGAGGAACTGATGCAACGATACACGGGCTGTTTATGCATTCCTCCTTCTTTTGCAGGAATTATTTTAATCAGCTTTATGGTCCTTCGTGTGGCTTTCTCAATAGGCAACTGTTTGGTGAGTGGAGGTAACTCAGTCTGATATAACTGATGCCCTCTCCCGTTGTAATTGTACAAGATGGTTTAAGAATGAATACTATATTAGTTGAGGGGAGGCCTGGGGCAAATCAGGCTTTTAGGGTCCCATTATTTATATAAAATAAGACCATATACCCAGTAACCCTTCAGATGGCCTACACAGAGGCACTGGAGCTGTTTTTTCAACAATGGCTGAAGAGCAAAATTTTCCCTTCCTCTCTTCACCTTGTCTAACTGTCACCATCTTGCCTTACTGACTCCATCTTGCTCTACACCAGTGATCCTCAACCAGTAGCTCGTGAGCAACATGTTGCTCTCCAATCCTTGGATGTTGCTCTCAGGGTCCTCAAAGCAGCTGCTTATTTTCCAAGCTTGAAAGCAAGTTTTAAATGCATAAAAACTAAGTATACTGCCAAGTAGAGCATATTCTAGACTGCCAGTCCACACAGCCCTTATTTGGCAGCCCAAGGGATTTTTCCTGCTTTTGCTGCTCCCCAACTCTTTTACATTTGAATGTGGCTCACAGGTAAAAAAAAGGTTGGGAACCCCAGCTCTACAGTCTCCATCTTCTATTTTATTTATCTTGCCCTACTGTCTTCATCTTTCTCTACTGTCTCCTTCCTTTCCTAGTGTCCTACTGTTTCCTCTTACCCTGCTGTTTTCATCTTGTTCAACTGTCTCCTTCTTGCCTTTGTATGTCCCTTCACGCTACAGTCTCCGTGTTCTACTGTCTTTATATATTCCTTCTGTCTTCATCTTGCTGTACTCCCTATGTCTTACCCTGCTGTCTCAATTTCTCTCTGCAGTCCTTCATCTTGTTCTACTGTCTTTATTTTGCCCTACTGTTTCCATCTAGTCCTATTGTCTCTATCATACCCTAAGTTACCGTAGTGTCTCCAACTTACTCTGCTGTCTCCATCTTGTTCTAGAGTCTCCATCTTGCTCTGCTATTTCCATTTTGCCTTTGTGTCTCAATCCTGCTCTATTGTCTCCATCTTAGAATCAATCATGTGGAGCGCTCACCTCCCTAGTTCACACTTATGTAGTGCCAGGTGCTGTACTGTGAGACCCACCCCTGTCGCCGGGTCAAATTGATATCCAGAAGAAAGCCAGCAGCACACAAGCTTGATAAAGGGCCTGGTAGGCTCGAAACGTTGCCTTTTTGCATATGGGCTTAATAAAATTTCCTTTTGAACACAACTGCAACTAGACTCAGTGTGCTGCTGGCTTTCTTCTGTCTCTCTATTGTCTCCATCTTGTCCTCCTGATTCAATCTTGCTCTACTGTCTCCACCTTTGTGTCTTGTCTTGTTCTACAACAACATAACATATTGTCTTTATTTTACCCTACTGTCTCCATTTTACTGTACTGTCTCCACCTTTGTGTCTTGTCTTGTTCTACAACAACACAACATATTGTCTTTATTTTACCCTACTGTCTCCATTTTACTGTACTGTCTCCATTTTACTGTACTGTCTCCATCTTGCTGTACTGTCTCCTTCTTGCTGTGCTTTCTCCATCTTGCCTTTGTGTCTCCATCTTGCTCTATAGTCTTCATCTTGTCCTACTGTCTTTATTTTGCCCTACTGTCTTTATCTTGCTCTACTGGCTCCATCTTGTCCTACTGTTTCCGCCTTACCAACCTTGCATTTTTGTCTCAATCTTGTTCTAGAGTCTTCAGCATAGCCTGCGACATTTTCTGCTGCACTGAGGCCCCACCTCAAGACACCACTGCCTCAAATAGAGGGGCATCTTGGCAACAGGTCATGTGCTTACTATTTGCCTCTATACAGCAAAGCCTGTTGGATGTTTAGGAAATCCTGACAGAGTTATGAGACTGGAAATGACTATATTTTACTCTATAAATTTGTCATAGGGTATAGGGCTGTTGTACAGTTTGTCTAGAATATCAACCTTATGCAAATATAGATTTACCCTTGCTCCCCTTTCTGGTCTGACTGGGGTGCTCCTCCTGCAATCCCATACAGTGTGCTGTAATATGATAAACTTAACATGCCCTGCCGGTGTCCCTCCATTAGCCCTTACTAAACTACAATTCCCAGCATCTCTCTTAGCTGGCTGAGAATTGTTTTTATCAGCACATAGAGAGCCACTGGCACAGGATCAAACAACTCAGTCTGGCTGTTTCTCCATGACATGCAGCTCATTCAGTATTGGGATATTTTTCCCAAAGCACACTGTTTATTTTTGTTTCTGCATAGCACTGGCTTTCACACATACTGGCTTCCTGTAGTGCTGCACTCATTTTAACTGCTCTGATGGGCTCCATTCAGGGATTCTGGAAGTGGAGGGGACAGGAAGCAGTTGCTGCCAGAGGCCATTCCTTCTCATCTGCCCCTTACTCTTCATTCCTCTGAGCTAATCAATGTCCCAGATATGTGGCACTGACCAAGACCCTGCTTCATACATTGCTCCGGGCTAGAAAGTGCATTGAGTGAAAAACCCCTTTTTTCACCACATTGAGCATATACTTTCTCCCATACTGACAACCAATAGGAAGTAAGCTTTCATTTATACTTACTTTATTGATCAGTGCAAGCTCACTGCTGATTGGCTTTTGTGGTCTACTGCACAGGGTTTCATACTTTACATATTCAAGCTTTTTTATGTAGGGGGGAAGGAACTGCTTAGCTCAGAACACATATACAAATAAGCACTCACCCCAAATCTCAGCTTAGTTAACCTTAATGATCAGCCCCCTTAGCTCATAACAAGCTGACAGATATATAGAGACATTGGGGTAACAATCACCCTGCTGTAGTTCCAGGGGTACCCAGGGTACAAATAAGCACTCACCCCAAATCTCCCCCTAACTGACCTTCAGACTGGGCCCCCTTAGCTCATAACAAGGTTACAGATATATAGAAACATTGGGGTGTCACCCTGCTATAGTTCCAGGGGTACCCAGGGTACAAATAAGCACTCATCCCAAATCTCCCCCTAACTGACCTTCAGACTGGGCCCCCTTAGCTCATAACAAGGTTACAGATATATAGAAACATTGGGGTAACAGTCACCCTGCTATAGTTCCAGGGGTACCCAGGGTACAAATAAGCACTCACCCCAAATCTCCCCCTAACTGACCTTCAGACTGGGCCCCCTTAGCTCATAACAAGGTTACAGATATATAGAAACATTGGGGTAACAGTCACCCTGCTATAGTTCCAGGGGTACCCAGGGTACAAATAAGCACTCACCCCAAATCTCCCCCTAACTGACCTTCAGACTGGGCCCCCTTAGCTCATAACAAGGTTACAGATATATAGAAACATTGGGGTGTCACCCTGCTATAGTTCCAGGGGTACCCAGGGTACAAATAAGCACTCACCCCAAATCTCCCCCTAACTGACCTTCAGACTGGGCCCCCCTTAGCTCATAACAAGGTTACAGATATATAGAAACATTGGGGTAACAGTCACCCTGCTATAGTTCCAGGGGTACCCAGGGCACAAATAAGCACTCATCCCAAATCTCCCCCTAATTGGCCCTTAGGCTGGGCCCCCTTAGCTCATGACCAGGTTACAGGTAAATTATGATGTGAAAAATGTTTGTGATTTTGACATAAGGGTAGAATTGGGAGAATACAACTAGTGACCTTTGGCTGGTTTCTATGCATCAAATATTATACTGTAGGCATGCTGAAATAGCTATTCTCCTACACCAGAGCGCTTTTGTAGTTTTGTCTCATTCTGAGCCATTTAATCATTATCGTCACATGCAGAGAATTAAAGACTAGGGAGCTGCTCCGTCTACAAGGGAAAGGATACAGCACCCTAACTGACGGATCCTGTGTGCATCTACTAAAGACCTGGTCACAAGCAAATTGGAGGAGTACCCCATAGTATCCCTGTAGTAATTTTAAGGGGCTACTAATGCCCGTATTTTAGATTTTGAATCCATACGACAGGATATAACTGATGGGGGGTGGATTGTTGCCAAGTAACTGTTTAGATGTTTTAACTTGTTTGGGAAGGTAATTTGCAAATCTAAAAGACGTTTTAGATAAGAACCATTTAGGCCCTTAATTACCGTCAGATAAGTATCAGTTGTTATATGTTCCGCTTGTGACGGTGGATAAAAGGCTCCTCTTTGGTATGTAGGTTTGTGGTTCCGGAACTCAGACTGTGTGGCCCTCCTGACGTTCATTCTCACACAGGTGTGTTGTTTGTTTATTGCGATTCTTGGGAACAGAACCCAGGGCGATCCCGTGGCAAAACAATCTTCTCATATAACAAAACAAGATATAAATCATATGTCGTTATACTCTGTAGAGTTGTGTGACATCCTGAAAGAGGTAGAAGCATTCAGTAGTGGAAAAGCCGCAAAGAATAAAATATGCCATTTGCAAACTGTCTTGGATACTGCTAGATATACAGAATATGAAAAGTTACTTTCAAGGTGAACTTCCACTTTAAATAAAAAAAAAACCACCGGGACTTATAATTATGCTTGAAGTAGAAATGTTCCATAACACACAAGAACTGGGGAATGTGAAGTTAATTTGCTGTGTGTGACTGTGTTGTTTGAAGATCATCTGCAATCAGCTATTGTTAGCCCTATGAACTGTTATGTGGTTCGCCTGGAAACCAAACAATGGTTTTTGGTGTCAGACTGAAAGAAGAATTTGGCTAATTTACATGAACAGATATAGCAGGGAAGTTCGGTCACTTTCAGCAGTGTGTGTTTGCTGCTGTCTGGAGATGGTTTGTGGCAGTTCTGCCTTATTCTCTTTTCCTTTCTCCTGCAGCCATTCTAGCTTCTCATTTCCTTTTTTGCCATTCTAGCTGCCTTCTTTTATTACCCAGACAATTTGTATTTTATTTTTCCATGAAAATAAATAAATACATGAACATTCCAGTTCATATACAATAAATAAGAAGTACAAATCCAGAACAGACAAAGAATCTTAAAAAAATTAAAAATAAAGTACTTTCCAAATTGTAATTACTAAGGAAACAATTATATTTAACCAAAATAAGTAACTAGTTTATTTCACTTTCCCTTCTGAAAGTATATGATTAATTCTTTCTCCTCTCCCCTTCTGCCATTCTAGCTTTCTTCTCTACTCTGTAGTTCTAGCTATCTTCTCTCATTCTGTCATTCTAGCTATCTTCTCTCATTGTCATTCTAGCTTTTTTCTCTCCTTCTGTGCTTATAGATTTCTTCTCTTATTCTGTCATTCAAACTTTCTTCTCTCCTGTCATGCTAGCTTTCTTTACTTCTCCCCTCTGCCATTCTAGCTTTCTTCTCAACTTCTGTCAATCTAGCTAACTTTTTTTCTTTATTTCTGCCATTCTAGCTTTATCTCCTTCAGTCATTCTAGCTTTCTTTACTTCTCCCCTTCTGCCATTCTAGCTTTCTTCTCTCCTTCTGTCATTCTAGCTTTCTTTACTTCTACCCTTCTACTATTCTATCTTCCTTCTCTCCTTCTGTCATTCTAGCTTTCTTCTCTCCTTCTGTCATTCTAGCTTTCTTTACTTCTACTCTTCCACTATTCTATCTTCCTTCTCTCCTTCTATCATTCTTATTTCCTTCTGTCATTCTAGCTTTCTTCTCTCCTTTACACATTCTCTCTGTTATTAGCTCATGTCTCACTCTATACAGCTCTGTGAGTAGGAAATAAAACTGAGCAAGCGTTGTGGCAAAATAGGTCCAGGCAGATATTTGTGCACAGGAAGCTACAGTTGATGCAGGAACTGCTCCCACCCTCCAAAACTGTTTTGAATTTCAAAAATACAGTTTCTCCTCCTGAAATGTTTTTATTTTGTGCTTTTTTGAATATTGTACTCTAAGTAGACTTGTTATTTCGGTTTAAAAGTAGATGTAGAAAAAGTAGAAAAGAATCTGGCTAGAAATGCCAGTGAAGTTACTGTACCATACGGCCCTATACCAGTAATGATCTAGGCCCACTGCAATCCCCATCTTCTCCTCTGGTTTTGCCTTTTGTGTGTCATTGACTCTGCACATGCTCAGTGAGCTCTGGGTTGTTGTTAAGGAGCAATGCTTAGTCATCATCAGAAATTTGGCATGCACCAAATTATTATGTTACGAAATCCGAAAGGCAAACCAAAAAATCGTGGTAAATAACTGGACACCAATAGTAGTAAGTGACCTTTCATTCGCCACAAAGCAAGCCAGTTCAGGAAGTGGTAACACTAGAAAAAGTAACAACATATAATTTAAAACGTAACTTTTACTGTTATACTATTAAAAAACACGCTCTCTGAAGTACACACCCACTAGCCAACCAATCCGTCGGCAGTGCTGGACAATCTCCATAAAATTGACATATAATTAAAAATAGATTGAGCACAAGGTGGAACGGTGGGGTCTCCAAGAGACTTCACTGGTTGTTATGAAAATGTATTCTAACCCTCCCATATACAGGGAGACCACAACCGCCCGCTCACTCCCTTCCAAGCAGACTCCCCCGTGCCAAAACCTGCCTGTCTACGTTGGGACTGCATGGGAACTAAGCACTCCACCGTCCACCTATGCCCGCCCAAATCCGAAAGGCCTTTTGCATGCATGTTCACACGGGCACTATTCAAAACCCATGGTCGGATTGGGGCGCAGAATGTTGCAAACCTCTTAATTCCCCAGCAGCAAAGATAGGTCTGTTAATCAGCTGCCTTGTCTTACGTTGTACATCAACAGTCTGAGCCACCAGTGCAGCTCGTTCAAGAACCTACTAGGAATAGCTCTCTTTTGGATCTTGTAATAACCAATAATACTGACCTCATCTCTACCCTCAGGGTAACACACAGAAAGCCAAGCCTTGATTCCCTCTGGTGTTCCGTCAAGCCACCAATGAAATAGATTCAATCATAGGATATGGAAATCAAGGGCAAACAGCAGAATACCTGCTAATCACTGCTTTATTGTGCGTCCACACAACATGTTTCGGGTAGCAAGGGCCCTTTTTCAAGTGTATACAAATCACAGTGAAACGTTGCTTTAAAGATATACACACGAAGTCCCACCTCTTAATTAATCAGTCACATTTGCATCACAGTGTGAGTGTGCATCACATTTATCCCTTAAAATTGTGAATTGTTCCAATTGGCTCTTAACAGGATCACCAGTAACTTTTTGGGTATATAAAATGTAAAAAATACAGTAAAATCCATAGAAATGTTCAAAGTTCAAATTGATGTGATCAAAAATTGTAGTAACCTCCAAGTCCATCCATCGTGTCACAATTGTGTAAAAAAATTGTGCATTTTGTTCCAGGTAATTCCCAATGGTGCGATAAAATGAAACTGCACATACAATAAACATAAACACCTGAAGGAACTGCTCATAAAGAGCCTACCTATTACCTTGTAACAACTGCCCTATCCATTTACATTGTTTCAAATTACTCATATTTATCAGTAAATCTTACCCTTAGACATTTTCTAAAGTCGTTGCTTGCAACTATGTATTCTAAATCAGGGCAGTGATCAGTATCTGTGAAAGAAAAAAGATACATGTATCAATCATTTAGTTACAAAAAGAGATATAAGCTTCAATAGTCAAACCTACAGGGCCATTGCATTCATTTTTTGAATCCAGTATGCCTCTCGTTGTCCAAGCATTATTTTTCATATCTCCACCTCTTTTGGGGTGAATTATCTTTTCAAGAACCAGCCATCTGAGTTGGCTTAAATGATGGCCTTGATTATAGAAATGTCTAGAGACGGGTGTATCAGTGGCTGTATCAGTTTTGAAATTTCTGATATTATTCCTATGTTCTTTAATTAACACCTTCACCGATCGAATAGTTTGTCCTATACACGCCATGCCGCATGGACATTTCAGCACGTACACAACATATTTGGTATCACAGGTAGAAACATCTTTTAACTTAATGGGGGTACCTTTAGTTGGATGGTTAACTGTATTGCCTTTCATAATCAAGGAGCAGCAAATACAGTTAAGAAATGGAAAGGTGCCTTTTTTAGTTTTCCCCATATATCTGGTGGGTTTGTTAAGACAGTCAGAGGGACACAATGTGTCTCTTAATGATCTTCCTTTAGTATAACAAAAAAGAGGGGTTTGTTTGTACAGGCACCCATATGGGGGATCTTGTCTCAAAATTGGCCAGTATGGTTTGATAACCCTTTCAATTTGTTTCACTTTGTTTTCCAAATCTTGTTACAAAAGGTACTCTTTCCATGTCAACTCTCTCTTTCTCTTTGGTCCGTAAAAGCCCACTCTGATCTAGTTGGCTAACCTCCTCCATAAGGGTTGCCAATCTTTTCATTCTATACCCTCTAGTGAGGAATTTCTTTGTCACATTGTACATGGAAAACTGAGGAGATTCGTCTTCCCCTTATGTACTGACCTTTGGAGATCGCATTTATAATGTTAGGGTTATGGAAACTATAGCAAGAAAGAAGGGTATTGTGGTCTGAAGGTTTAGAAAATATTTGAGTCACAATCTGCTGGTCATAAATACTTATGTTCACATCAAGAATATTGATAGAGGAGGCTGAGATCACACTAGTAAATTTAATGGTTGGATGCTTTTGATTAGCCTCTTCAATCATTTGGTGGAACTCAATCTCAGTTCCCTTCCAAATGACCAAAACATCATCCATAAACCTCCAATACTTAATGAGGTGACTGTTATATGGTCCTTTTATAAACAATTTTTGTTCCAAATTATGAACAAAAATATTTGCAAACGATGGTGCGACAGCTGCCCGCATCGATGTACCCTGGCGTTGCCAGAAGTATTGTTCATCGAATCTGAAATAGTTTTTTGTAAGACCAAAGTTAAACAGTCCAGCAAAAAGTATATGAGATGATTTGCTAAGTTAGTTTCCAAAAGAGCTTCTTCAATACGATCAATACCTTCTTTTTGTGGTATCAACGTGTATAGACTTTGAATGTCTATACTACATAGATAGACTTCCCCTTGTGGCAGTGTGGTATCCTGCAATTTATTAAGTAAATCTGTTGTATCTAGTGATGGATGAATTTATTCGCCAGGCCAGGCGCGAATTTGCAGCAAATTTGCGGGATTCGTCGGCACCGAATACAACGGGCGCGAAAATTCGCTGGTGAAAATTCGCCGGTGTCAAAAAAGGACACTAGCGTCCGTTTTTTTGACGCCGGTGCATTTTTGCCGGCGAATATGCACCGGCGTCCAAAAAACGGACACCAGCATCCAAAAAATGGACGCGGGCGTCAAAAACGAGACCCCGGCGCCGTTTAGTGAATTTTTCGGCGGACCAAAACGGCGCAAATTCACCCATCACTAGTTGTATCCCTCAGACAGGTAGGTATTTTTAACACTAGGGGTTGCAAATACTGGTCAACAACTCTCGATAGGGGTTCAAAGAACTGTGCCAATGCCTGAAATAATAGGCCGTCCCAGTGGATCCTTGATTGCTTTATGTATTTTGGGAAGTAAATATAATATCGGGGTACCAGGATGTTCTGTACAATTACCCCATTAAGCATTGCATCATTTATTAAGCAATCTATTTCCCTTTTAATATCAAACACTGGATCATGCCCAATTTTCTCATAGTGTTCGGCCACACTTAATTGCCTATGGGCTTCTGCCATATATTCCTGTCTGTTCATAATCACAATTGCCCCACCTTTATCAGCCTGTTTTATAATTATCTCTTTGTTGTCTTTTAGAGAAGATAATGCTTCTTTTTCTGAATTGGTAAGATTTCGTTTAAGCTGTTTGTGATGGGTTAACCCTTACCCTTACCCGAATACATTAACCCTAGCCCTAACCCTGAACTCATCGCTAGCATTTGTGTGGGTAAGCAATTAGGGAATAGTGATCAGAACATGGTCTCCTTTGAGATTCTGTTGCAGAAGCAATTCTATAAGGGAGTAACTAAAACACTAAATTTCAGACGTGCAAACTTTGACAGTATAAGGGCATCTCTGCAACATATCAAGTGGGAAATGCTTTTCACAGGGTTAAACACAGAAACAAATGGGAAGTCTTTAAAATGCTGCTATATATATATATATATATATATATATATATATATATATATATATATATATATATATATATATATATATATATATATATATACATGTCAGTATATTCCCCTTGTAAACAAGGAACATCGTTGCAAAGCAAAACCTTTTTGGTTCAATAGAAGCGTTGGTCTTGAGGTGGGTAAGAAAAGACGTGCTTTTAAGGCTTTCAAGTTAGTTGGGGCAGCCGAATCATATATAAGGTACAAGGAGATCAATAAATCATGCATAAAAAGCTATAAGGCAAGCTAAAATCGATATGGAAAAGGATATTGCAGCAAGCAGTAAAAAGAATCCAAAATTATTTTTTAAATATGTTAATAGTAAAAAAATTAAGCAGGAAGGGGTGGGACCTTTAATATCAGTGGGGGGGTCAGCTGGTTGATGAGAACAAAAAAAAGCTGAGATTCTGAACTCTTTTCGTCTGTCTTCACAAATGAGGAGCCAGTTAATGAAGGTTTCCTTATTAATAGTCCCAATTCAAGTAATACAACTAATGATGAGGAAATTCAAAAGAGACTAGAACATGTTAAAATAAACAAAGGTCCGAGCCAGATGGTATTCATCCCAGGGTACTTAGCGAGCTTAGCTCTGTGATTGCCAAACCTCTTTACTTAATTTTTCAGGATTGATTGAGATCTGGCATAGTGCCGAGAGACTGGCGAATTGCTAATGTGGTTCTGCTATTCAAAAAGGGATCCCGTTCTCACTATACTATAGGCCAGTTAGTCTGATGTCAGTGGTAGGAAAGCTTTTTGAAGGGTTAATAAAGGACAAGATACTGGACTTTCTAGCAAATCATAATAGTATAAGTTTGTCCCCGTATCTTTTTATGCATAATAGATTTTGTCAGACTAAGTTTCTTTTTATGAGAAGGTGAGCAGGGACCTCGATTCTGGGATGGCAGTGGATGTGATTTACTTAGAATTTGCTAAAGCATTTGATACAGTGCCACGCAGAAGGTTACTGGTTAAATTAAGGAATATCCGCCTGGAACATAGTATTTGTACCTGGATAGAGAACCAGCTAAAAGATAGACTACAAAGAGTGGTGGTAAATGGAACATTTTCTAATTGGACCAGTGTTGTTAATGGAGTACCGCAGGGCTCTGTACTAGGTCCCCTGCTTTTCAACTTGTTTATTAATGACCTGGAGGTGGCCATTGAAAGTAATGTGGATTGAATGTAGATTGCAAAGTTGCTTAGAATTATGTTTTCTTTTAATATGCAAAATGTATTTGACTTGCCCTAAAAGTGTCTGTATAATAAGATTTCTTATGCGTGCGGTACTTGGGCGGCAGCTTTTCTTACCGGAAGTCTTTCTAGGAACCGAAAACCTGTTTCCTCTTTGCCTTTACTGTCAGTGATGAACAATATAACGATTCAACTTTTCCTTTAACTTTGACATTGTGTTTCAGATCCGAGCCAAGCAGCCCCTAGTACCTAACACAAGGGATAGAAGTGAAAGGGATCAGTGTATCCATGTTCTTTAAGGGGCTGATTTCTCAAAGGGCGAATGTTAGAGGTTTTTTTACCTCGAATGTCCTCGAAATTTGAATAGTATCTTATTTAAGTTGTTCCCTGGGTCTAGGTATGATAAATCTCGAATTCAAATTCAAGTTTGGACCAAAAATCCAACTCGAAAATTCAAATTCGAATTTACAATTAGACCCTTGATAAAGGGTCGAATTTAAAATTCAAATTGTGAATTAGAATTTTCGAGTTTTTTTTTTTATGGCCAAAACTGTCAAATTCGACTAGGGAATTGTTAAAATTCGATTCGAGTTTTTAGGTTCTAATTAGATTTTCGAGATTTATCATACTCTGGTCAAATATCCGGCCTATAAATACAGAAGAGTATGCAGGGAAGTGACTTTGGGGTGCAGTTTACAGTACGAGGGCAGGAAGGGGGTGAGTCTGACATGCTGGTGTTAAGGCAGGAAAACATGTATCTTTGTAAAGGGGATTTGGATGCCAGTAGACCCGTAGATGATTGGTAAGGGAGGGGGTCCTCATTATATTTTTTATTATCCCTTTGGAACTTCTTCTGACTACTGCAGTGGAGGAGAGATTGCCCATTCCCAGTGTGTGTATAGCAGCACAGCAAGGTGATGGCATATTTAATGTGACAGGTGATAATCTTGCTGAGAATACGGCCTCATCCCGCACCGCACTTTAAATTGTCAGCCCTATTATTTTTGCTGGATTCCAACTGGAGCACTTTTTACTTTTAAATGAAAAAGAAATCTGATTTGTGAGGTTATTTGTGTGGTTCGACAATGTTTTAGGAGATTGTCATTAATATGTTTCTCGGACCCCAAATTAGGGTGGAAGCAAGTGACATATGGCAAAGCACATTATAGGTTACTCTGCAGATATTTATATACAGAATAATGTACCCCCTACTGTAAATGATAAGGATATTAGAAGTCACTGAGGGGTTGTTCTGTGACCATATAAAGGCACAAGGCTGCAGGCTGAGTTATACAGGGAACTCTGAGTATTACTCATGTATTATAAGGGATAATGTACCCCCTACTGTAAATGATAAGGATATTAGAAGTCACTGAGGGGTTGTTCTGTGACCATATAAAGGCACAAGGCTGCAGGCTGAGTTATACAGGGAACTCTGAGTATCACTCATGTATTATAAGGAATAATGTACCCCCTACTGTAAATGATAAGGATATTAGAAGTCACTGAGGGGTTGTTCTGTGACCATATAAAGGCACAAGGCTGCAGGCTGAGTTATACAGGGAACTCTGAGTATCACTCATGTATTATAAGGGATAATGTACCCCCTACTGTAAATGATAAGGATATTAGAAGTCACTGAGGGGTTGTTCTGTGACCATATAAAGGCACAAGGCTGCAGGCTGAGTTATACAGGAAACTCTGAGTATTGCTCATGTATTATAAACGATAATGTATCCCCTAGGATATAATATACATGAACCATGAATATCCTGTAAAATAAAACCTTATAAACAGTACTTAGTGATGTCATCTGTTGGACATGACTTCATCCCACCTTACATGACATGATAGAGAGCATGACATTATCCAACTTATCTGATGTGATAGTGTTTAGGTCACATAATGACATCACTGCCTTTAACTGACATCATACATTTTGAGAATGACATCATGCCTCTTACATCATCGCACAGTTTAAAGCCCATTAAATATAACCTACCTGTTTATGAGGGGATAAGTTGGCTTGGTTAATGAAGATTTAGTTTTCTGGAATAAAGCGTAAGATAAGTATCTCAGTATATTTTTGTAAATGTAAATAAAGCCCTGGGGCAGTTGGGTCTTGATCTGTTTATTCGGTTACGGTTGGAGCTCATTTTAGGGATTAGGCCGAATGCCTTTTTGGCTGTTTGAATCCAACGGATGAGAACAGAATAAGAAATATCCTTGAAGCGTAAAAAGCCAGTGAAGTGTGTGAATCTGTCTGAAATGGAGCTGGAAAGGTTCCAACGTAAGCAGAACACGGTGTCATGATCTCCACGACTGCTCCTCGAGCAGATAAACACAGGGCCGTCTTCTGTTGGGTAGTTTTTATGGCCACTTCTGAGGTAGCTTGTTATGGCGAGAAGCAGGCTGCAGGCCTTAAAGGGATACTGTCATGAGAAATAAATGTTTTTTTTTTAAAACACATCAGTTAATTGTGCTGCTCTCACAGAATTCTGCACTGAAATCCATTTCTCAAAAGATTTTTTTATATTTAATTTTGAAATCTGACATGGTACCAGACATTTTGTCAGTTTCCCAGCTGCCCCCAGTCATGTGACTTGTGCTCTGATAAACTTCAATCACTCTTTACTGCTGTACTGTAAAGAGTGATATCACCCCCTCCGTTTCCCCCCAGCAGCCTAACAACAGAACAATGGGAATGTAACCAGATAACAGCTCCCTTACACAAGATAACAGCTTCCTGGTAGATCTAAGAACAGCACTCAATAGTAAAATCCAGGTCCCACTGAGACACATTCAGTTACATTGAGTAGGAGAAACAACAACCTGCCAGAAAGCAGTTCCATCCTAAATTGCTGGCTCTTTCTGAAAGCACATGACCAGGCAAAATGACCTGAGATGCACCTACACACCAATATTACAACTAAATACACTTGCTGGTTCAGGAATGAAATTTTATATTGTAGAGTGAATTATTTGCAGTGTGATTTAGTAATAAAAATCAGACAATATATAGACATAAAAAATATATATAAAAAAATCATAAAAATCACGACAGAATCCATTTAAACTCGACCCTCACTTTCAGTTTTTATGTGATTAAGGCTGCACTGCAATATATAATAACCAGGGACAACTCCAGCTGCTTCTGAACTATAGCTCCCTACATGCCTCACTGATATACAGGCAGCTGTAATTCTGCAGCAGCTGAGGTACTGACATTTGCCTGCCCATTGACTATTTGTGGGAATAAATGACTGATATTTATTGGTATCAAGGAACCACTTAACATGTCAGTTGGAATCATCTGTAGTTCTTGCTTTCAAGAACTGGAACAGCAGCTGGTGTTAAATACCTCTAGTCCTTTGCTGCCAGATACCGGATCTGACCCAGACATGCCCAGTTGTGCCCAGTCTGTCTGTCAGTCGACCTTAAATACATTCATGTCTGGGTAAACCCCAACCTTTCATGGATCAACAAAATCCAGAAGTCTGTGTAAAATTTTATTTGTACAATGTCCTGCTAATGGGGTTGTTTGCCTTTAAATTAACTCTTAGTATGGTGTAGAGTGATACTCTGAGACAATCTGCAATTGTTTTCATTTTTTTTATCATTTGTGTTTTTTTAAGTATTTCTCATCTTTTTGTTCAGCAGCTCTCCAGTTTGCAATTTTAGCAATCAGATTGCTAGGGCCCTAGCAACCATACATTGATACTAAGAAGAAACTGGAATATGAATAGAAACATGAGTAATAAAAAGTGTCAATAACAATACATTTGTAACCTTGCAGAGCATTTGGTTTTTGGATGGGGTCAGTGACCCCCATTTGAGAGCTGGAAAGAGGAAAAAGTAGAAGGCAAAGAATTCAGACATTATTAAAAAGAATCAATAAGGGCAGCTGAAAAGTTGCTTAGAATAGCCATTCTATAACATACTAAAAGTGAAAGGGGTTGTTCACCTTTAAATAAACTTTTAGGGGCCGATTCACTAAATTCGAGTGAAGGATTCGAAGTAAAAAAACTTCGAATTTCGAAGTATTTTTTGGGCTACTTCGACCATCGAATGGGCTACTTCGACCTTCGACTACGACTTTGAATCGAAGGATTCGAACTAAAAATCGTTCGACTATTCGACCATTCGATAGTCGAAGTACTGTCTCTTTAAAAAAAACTTCGACCCCCTACTTCGGCAGGTCAGTTTTATCCTATGGGGAAGGTCCCCATAGGCTTTCCTAAGTTTTTTTGATCGAAGGATATTCCTTCGATCGTTGGATTAAAATCCTTCGAATCGAAACAATTCGAAGGATTTAATCGTTCGATCGAAGGATTATTCCATTGATCGTACGATCGCAGTATTTGCGCTAAATCCTTCGACTTCGATATTCGAAGTTGAAGGATTTTAATTCCTAGTCGAATATCGAGGGTTAATTAACCCTCGATATTCGACCCATAGTGAATCAGCCCCGTAGTATGATGTAGAGAGGGATATTCTGAGACAATTTACAATTGGTTTTCATTTATTATCATTTGTGGTTTTTGAGTTATTTAGCTTTTTATTCAGCAGCTCTCCAGTTTGTAGTTTCAGCCATCTGGTAGCTAGGGCCCAAATTACCCTAGCAACCATGCACTGATTTGAATAAGAGATTGGGATATAAATAGGAGAGGCCTGAATAGAAAGATGAGTAATATAAAGAAGGAATAATGATACATTTCTAGCTTTCTAGCGCATTTGTTTTAAAGTGGGGTCAGCGACCCCCATTTGAAAGCTGGAGCGACGCACAAGAAGAAAACAAATAATTTAAAAAATATAAAAAACAAAAAATGAAGACCAAACAAAAAGTTGCTTAGAATTTGCCATTCTATAAAATACTTAAAGTTAACTTAACCCATTTAACTGTTCTCCTCCTTCTGGCCATCGCCAGGATGTGGCTCCACCCTTTCAACATCACAACCCGCCTCTTTTATGTCACGGCCCACCCCCTTTTCATCACCGCCCGCCCACTTTGTTCACGCACCCACCACCGCCTGGTAGAAAATTTATGAAAAGGTGGCAACCCAATTTATACCATTCCCTGTGTCCTTCCCGTCACCCCCCCTCCTCAAAAAATTCAGACATTTCTTTATTAGGTGCATTGTAGATTTTATCCAGTGCTTTTTAAGGGCAAATTCAGCCCAAAATTATTTTTTTGTGTAAGACAATGAGGTTTTGAAATGGAATGTTTCTGTTATGGTATTTTATTGTTTTTTCTGCGCCTTTCAGAATATTTTTTATTTAACGTAACCAATAAAGAATGTTATCAAAAAGGCACATAAATATATCAGTAAATACTGCCTTATTATAGGTTATATATATAGTTATATATCGGATTTCTTTTTGCTGCTCACTGATGCTGTCACCTGACAGGAAGTAGGAACTAACTGTAACAGGAAGAAGTGTGAGATGCCTCATGTACATCCATTGGCAAGTATGTGCCCTTGGTTTGTGTGTGAAAATGGAACCTCAAATAAGACGGAGGGACAGACTTTAAAACAGATCCGTTATCCAGAAACCCGTTATCCAGAAAGCTAAGAATTACGTAAAAGCCCATAGACTCCATTTTATCCAAATAATCCAAAATGTAAAAAATAATTTCCTTTTTCTGTGTAATAATAAAACAGTACCTTTTACTTGATCCCAACTAAGATATAATTAATCCTTATTGGAAGCAAAACCAGCCTATTGGGTTTATTTAATGTTTACATGATTTTCTAGTAGACTTAAGGTATAAAGATCCAAACAACTGAAAGATCCATTATCTGGAAAACCCCAGGTCCTGAGCATTCTAGATAACAGGTCCCATGCCTGTACTTAAATTGCTAGTGTTTCAATCTGATCTTTTAACATCCATTTTTTATGTGCGCTATTTTTTATTGTTCTTCTGGTCTCATAGCAATGGTTGGCAGGATCATTGATTAATGTGACTGAGTTGGTCTTTTGGACACTTGGGGGGTTATTTACTAAACTCCGAATGCAAAAATCATGAAAAATTCGTGATTTTTTTCTTTTATAAAATCGGACTTTTAAAAAAATCACAAATTTTTTGGAATTTATTAATGGAAATCCGAATCAGAAAATCTGGCATCTCGGAACTGTTGAGGTTGCATATAAGTCAATGGGAGAAGTCCCAATAATTTTTTTTGATGTGCGCTGGATTTCGTACAATACCCCATAGTTTTTGGTGATCGTGAATCACCAAAATCGGATGAAAAATCAGAAACAACTGTGAAAATCAGATTTTTTCCCGCTAAGCAATTTTTCGGGAAAATGTAATAGTAAAATAGTTGAGATAATAAAAAATATTGAGATAAATTCGGATTATGATAAATAACCCCCTTGGACACTTACTAAGGTTTGAATGGTAAATATGAATTCAAATTTGACATTTTTTTTTCTTCAAAACTCACAAATTTGAATTTAAAACCAACTGGAATTTGAATTTGAATGTGAGAGTTATCACATCTCGACCCTGGAAACAGTTCTAATTCAACTATTCGTCACCTAAAACCTGCCGAGTTCATGTAGAAGTCAATGAACCATTGAGTCTGTTGAACCATTTGAAGATGTTAATTGCCTTCCTGACATTCAAGTTTTTTGGAAAACAAAAAACAATTCCAATTACGTTCCTATTAGATCGAATGTTGGTTGTTTGAGCTTTTTCATAAATAACCTTCCATTTGAGTTGTTAGTACATTCAAATTTATTTGAATTTAAAAAAAAATCACATAATTTAGAAATTCGACCTTTGATAAATTACGCTCTTAATGCTGCTCTTTCTGATAAATATATTTCTAGTTAGATTTATGGATCAGGGAAATATTTTGGCAGTGAACAAAAATGCCAAATCATTTGGCCAGACAGATTTTCCAGCCTATCAGTTTGACTTATTCATATGCAGAACTTTTGAGCAGCAGATATGGCCCAGTTCCAGAAGAAACTATTTGTAAAGACTATTGAAAGGACAATTAAAAATATAGATAGCAATGTACTGTCTTATATATTGAACTTACTCTGCCAGTCCAGAGTTTGAGCAGCCCTATACAGGTATGGGGTCTGTTATCTGGAAACCTGTTAGCCACAAAGCTCTGAATTACCGAAAGGCCTTCTCCCATAGACTCCATTTTATCCAAATCCAAATTTTTTTTAAAATGATTTCCATGTACCTTGAACATGATCCCAACTAAGATATAATTAATCCTTATTGGAAGCAAAACCAGCCTATTGGCTTTATTTTATACGGAAAGATACGTTATCCAGAAAACCCAAGGTCACAAACATTCTGCATAACAGGTCCCATACCTGTGATAGTAATGATCCTTGTTTTCAGAATTTTCCACAGCAGTCCCCCATTTTGGAAATTGTTAGGAGTGTCACTGACACTGCACATGCTCAGTGTGTTCTGGACTGCTCTTGATAAGCTAAGCTTAGGGGTCGTCGGAAAATATCAAACATTAACAGAAAGTGAGGTTTTATTAGTCTTAGAAGCGGATGCTACAACTGCATTAATGACTAATCAGCGTAATCTCATTATCTAAACATTTCCAGTGATGTCACAAATAGTAGAATAATACACGGTGGAGGGTATAGCTGGTCCTATAACTGTCTCACTGGTGCTCCGTCCCAGCACCAAAGTTTAGTAATATGGTTTCACGAAGATTGAGAACAGAAAGGACGCTGAAGCAGAATTACTGCTGATTGTCCACACACTGTGTGGACAATAAATTTGCACATCAGCAGTAATTCTGCTTCAGCGTCCTTTCTGTTCTCAATCTTTGTGAAACCATATTTCCAGTGATGTGTAATATACAGTATATAGAATAATGAAGAGCCACAGAAAGCTGTGCAGGGCACCACTAGTGTGATAATAACGGTCACCCCTGCCTAGTTTACTTATTTTAATTTTCTTTTCTAGGAAACAGTTGCTACCCACTAATAATAGTAACTCTTATTTTATGATTTGCTGTTTCTAGGGCACAGACAGAAGCTTGATGACTGTAAACCTAGTTTATTCTCTGAACGTGATTTAGGGCGCATTCCTCATCCCAGTATGAGAATGGGTGTCCCACCTCAGAGTCCACGGCCCTCACTGAACTCGAGTCCTTTTAATCCACAAGGACAGAGTCAGATTGCAGGTAAGGGGCAGAACCATGTCTTTGGGGTGTTACATTTTATATCTTTTCTTTTTTTTTACAAAGGACATTAGTTTATATTATAGGGGAAATTTATTAGTCCAAATTTATAATTGTGCAAAGAGAAAAACTGACTATTTATTTTAATCTCCCAGGGAGAACCTCATAATATCTATAAGACTCAAAAAATAATGTTAAACTTACATGTGTTAAAGGAGAAGGAAAGGCTAAAATTAAGAAAGCTTTATCAGAAAGGTCTATATAAATACACCAGTAAACCCTCAAAGTAATGCTGCTCTGAGTCCTCTGTCAAAAGAAACAGCACATTTCTTTCCTTCTATTGTGTACTCATGGGCTTCTGTATCAGACTTCCTGTTTTCAGCTTAAACCTCCAGGGCTAGGGCTTGAGCATGCTCAGTTTGCTCCTCTCTCCTCCCTCCTCCTCTCCCTGCTGTAATCTGAGCCCAGAGCTATAAGTGAGCAGGGAGAGACTCAGACAGGAAGTGATGTCACACCAAGCTAATATGGCCGCTTCTATCCTAAACAAACAGAGAGAGCTTCTAGAGCTATTTCTCAGGTATGGTAAAGCATTCTGCAGAATAAATATAGCGTTCTAGCTTGCACTATTGTGGCTAATCTGTTGGAAATAAACTGTCTTGGAGCTTTCCTTCTCCTTTAAAGCTCACCAGTTAACGGAATCTATCATGGGAATTTCTATACAAGTATAATATTAGAATGTTACATCATATCTTAGTGCCAGCCTTTGTGTTTGTTTTGATTGAACTGGAATTTCTGACTGTAGGGATCAATATGATGCTTGAATAAGGTATGTTTCTGCCCCTCCCATGAAAACATATCGTATTGGTTATGCAATATGGCAGCATTATATAAACCCATTATCCAACAGAATCTGCATTGGACACATTCTAATCAACCATTTGTACCAGGAACGTGACACTTCACTGAAAAAAATACCCTAATTAACTAAATGTACTTCATTATACTGTACATATGCGGCAGGAATTGTATATAAAATATGTGCTTTTTTAGTGTATAACAGCAATGTAAAAGTCTCAATGTAAAACAGAGTGTCAGTTCTTCTCTCACTGGGGCAGATTTACTGTGGCGAAGTGGACTTTGCTAGCGAAAATTTGCAAGAAATCCAATCCGCAGGGACCAATTTAATAACAGGCGTAGTGGACAATTCGTTCGCAAAAGAGTTCATCGCTAATGAAGTTTCGCTCCCTTTCGCCAGGCGCATTTTCGCTCTGGCTAACGATTGTTAATCCACAAATTCACTAAAGTGCGAGTTTCCTGCGCCTGGCGAACTGAGGAGGTGAAGCTACATCCTCCTCAATCTTATGTCAGTGACATCATATCCTGTATCCCGAAAAGTCATAAAAATTATAAAAAATGCTGGTGTTTTTTCATATTTTAAAGTGGGATTGTATTTAAAGGGGTGGTTCATCTATAAGGTAACTTTTAGTGTGTTATAGAATGGACAATTCTAAACAACTTTTCAATTAGTTTTCATTATTTATTTTTTGTAGGTTTTTTTTACTTTTTTTTGACTCTTTGCAGCTTTCAATCAGGCGTCGCTGACCCTTCTAAAAAGTGAATGCTCTGTAAGGCACACATGTATTTTTATTACTCATCTTTCATTTCAGGCCTCTCCTATTCATATTCCAGTCTCTTATTCATATCAGTGCATGGTTGCTAGGGGAATTTGGACACTAGCTACCAGATTGCTTAAAATGCAAATTGAAGAGCTGCTGATAAAAAGCTAAATCATTCAAAAACCTGGAATAATTAAAAATGAAAAGCAATTGCAAATTGTCTTAGAATATCGCTCTCTACATCATACTAAAAGTTATCTCAAAGGTGAACAGCCCCTTTTTTTGTTTTAACCTTTTTTTAAGTTTGTATGCCACATTTGCTGTAGGGCAGAGACACACACTGCGATTCGGGGAGATTATTTGCCTGGCGAAAAATCTCCTCTTCTTGGGGACGATTAATCTCCCCGAACTGCCTCCCCTGCCTTCCCACCGGCTAGAATGAAAATTGCTGGCACTCAGATTGATTCGTTTTCCATTGTCGCCCGAAGTTGCCTCACAAGGAAACTTTGTGCGACTTCGGAAAACAAAGCGCTCCAAGTGCCACCCCGCCGTCGATTTTCATCAGAGGATCTCTTTTGTCTTTATTTTGCTTCCTTGGACATGTGTAATAATAAGTGGCCACTTCAAGCATTTGCAGCAACATCTCTAATAAGACATATATATGAACTATATGTACCCGCCCTATTCAAATTGACCTAAGAGTACTAGTACTCTTAGAGTACCAACGAAGTTTTGCTAGGCAGAATTAAACGCTAGTGAACGATCACTATGAAATGCTCGTGCTGACGAATTAATGCTGGCCAGACTTTGCCATCGTTCGGCTGCTGAGACGTAACTTCGCATTTTAGTGAATTAGCGTAGTGGTAGTAAAATTAGCACCTGACAGAGTGGAGTGAAGTGAGGCGAAGCATTCACACCCTTTAGTGAATTTGCCCCTTTGTGTTTTCCCCTCTCTGTTAAATATCATCACTTTTTCTGTTGTTACATTGTCACCTCTTCCCAACCCCTTTGTTTCATTTACTAGAGTTTTTCTTCCCATTTTGCCACCTTTGTAAAACAGGATGACTTCTCTACGGTTCTCTGCTCTATGGCTGTGCTTGGATATTAAGATTCTGGAAATCCATATTGGGGGGGGGCTCTAGGGCTGCCATTTTAAGCCTAATAACGGTGTTTCAGGCACAGGACAGTGATCCCCAACAAGTGGCTCCAGAGCAACATGTTACTCACCAATCCCTTGGATGTTGCTCCCAGTGGCCTCAAAGCAGGAGCTTGTTTTTCAATTCCAGACTTGGAGGCAAGTTTTGGTTGTATAAAAACCAGGTGCACTGCCAAACAGAGTCTCCTGTAGTCTGCCAGTCCTCATAGGGGCTGCCAAATTTTCCAATCACATCCTTTATATGACACCCCAGGAACATTTTTCATGATTGTGTTGTTCCCCAAGCCTCAAAGAGAAGCATTAACTAGGCTCATTCCTCTTATCCAAATAATGCTTCTCTTATCCAGTTAAAGCCTCAAAGAGAAGCATTAACTGGATAAGAGGAATGAGCCTAGAGCACAAATCAGAATAGATTACAGTTGAGAATATATTTTGAGAAGAATGCTAATTCTGGGTGAAATGAGGATATGTGGGCTGACCATATTACTGCAGAATGAAGCAACACATAACCAGATGGAGCAAGTAAAACAAGTGGAGTCCAAGGGGCAGATTTATTAGAGGTTGAATTTAGGAAAGATCGCTTATCCGGAAAACCCCAGGTCACAAGTATTCTGGATAACAGGTCCCATAGCTGTACAACTGTCCTATCTTTCTGCTGTTGTTGACATACACTTCCCAGAAGCCCCAGTAGTTAAACTGCCTAGGTCTTTTGAACTACAATTTCCAGCACCCCACAAACAAAGATTTTTTTTTAATACCTCCCAGAAAACTCTGTACAAGTGATTTTGGGAACTGAGAAAAAAACACTATTTTCAATGTAAATTGGAACCTTTTTTTTTTTTGCACTGTTTGGAACCTGAGCTGACACTAAATGACCTGTGTTGGCTCGAGATGAATGTAAATGTTGCAAGTTGTACTTTTGGTAATGAGTCTAGTCAAGGGGGAAAACAAGAAAGTCTTCTCATTATATGAGTATCAGAGCATTCTCCTCCCTAATGAAATCACTGCTATTGGCTTACAGATACTGAGTCATCCTGGTAAAATCTATTCTTCTACAATGTTCCATAACAGCATTGGACATTTTGTTTAGTAATAATGGCTGTTTTTTATATTGTAGTTAAAGGGGCAGTTCATCCTTTAGTTAACTTTTAGCATTTTATAGAATGACCAATCTAAGCAACTTAGCAATTGGTCTTTTTAATAATTATTTGCCTTCTTCAAATATGGGGTTCACTGACTAAAAATCTGTTGCTATTGCTACTTTGTATTACTCATCCTTCTACTCAGGCCTCTCCTATCCATATTCCAGTCTCCTATTCAATTAAATGCATGGTTGCTAGGGTAATTTGGACTCTAGCAACCAGACTGTTGTGCAAGTTCCTACAATCATTTATTGTGATTCTGACTATGTTTGACCTTGACTTGGCTTCTCCTCTGCTTGCATCTTGCTCGGGGGACCCTAGTTTAGTCTTGCCTATTTGCTTTGTCTGCCCTGTTCTATTTTCATTATTTTATTAATATATAGCAGTTCTAGGCCCCATAATGTTAGGCGTCTGTTAGTAAGTGGTTATATCTGAGAATGTGGACAGTGTTATAATCTGAGAAAGGAGCCCTGCAGCGGGTCAGATACCCGCAGGTTACCTGCAAAAAAAGCAGGCACCATGCGGAATGAGGGGAGGATTTTCAGGTGCGGGTATAGATGCGGGTCTTCGGGTTGCGGGTCAGGTTGAGGGTCTCATCTAAATTTCTTATCTTATCTAATATTGTCTATATTTTACTCCTTTTAAAGTTTTAAAAACCTTGTTTCTGTCCCCACCCACTTTTGGTGATGTCACTTCCGGGTTGCAGCAACATCACTTCCTGTTTGATGGTGGTCGGTCGGGTTGCAGATAAGGCAGATGCGGGTCGGGTAGAGGATCAAAGTGGGTAAATATGCGGGTTGCTGGGTCTTAGAAATTGGTTCCGCACAGGACTCCATCTGAGAATACAACAGTGATCACAAATACTAGTCTGCTATAGGACTAAGGGCCATGGGACATGACATTTTTTTATACTACTAGTATTGTAAATGTAGGTCTACTATCAATGGAACTTGGTGTGTCGTAGGCTGATGGTTTGAACTGTGTCATGGGGGCCACCATCAGGGGGCACTTGGGGAACATTTGTCCCGGGCTCAATGGCTTTTATATGTTAAGGGGGGCCTAGCCATTCTGTGTTTCCTGGATTAGCAAGGCCCCCATGAACAGCCAAAGTAGGAACTTGGGGGCTCTGGCAGCTAATATTTTTCTTTTAACTTAGGGGATCCCTAGCCACAATTTTTTTTTTAACTTGCGGAGGGGGGTTGGCCACCAAGGGGTTTTTTCACTTGTACTGGTCTACCAATGTGTTGTATGGGGCCCCGTGAATTCTGATGGTGGCGCTTTGTGTCTTCACTGTGTTTTTATCCCCCAAAATGTTGGGGTTGCTTCTCAGTGACTACAAACAACATGCTCACACACAGCTGATAAAGGCTTCTACTGTATGTTCCACAGCCCTTAAAGGGATTCTGTCATGATATTTATGGTGTAATTTTGATTTCTAAATTACACTGTTTACACTGCAAATAACTCGCTCTACCATATACAATTTTATTACTGAACCAGCAAGTGTATTTAGTTGTAATATTGGTGTGTAGGTGCATCTCAGGTTGTTTTGCCTGGTCATGTGCTTTCAGAAAGAGCCAGCACTTTAGGATGGAACTGCTTTCTGGCAGGCTGTTGTTTCTCTTACTCAATGTAACTGAAGGAGTTGCAGTGGGACATGGATTTTTACTGTTGAGTGTTTTTTTTAGATCTACAAGGCAGCTGTTATCTGGTTACCTTCCCATTGTTCTGCTGATGGGCAGCTGGGAGGGAAGGGAGGGGGTGATATCAATCCAACTTGCAGTAAAGCAGTAAAGAGTGACTGGAGTTTATCAAAGCACAAGTCACATGACTGGGCACACCTGGGAAACTGACAACCTATCTAGCTCCATGTCAGATTTCAAAATTAAATATTAAAAAATCAGTTTGGTCTTTTAAATAACAGATTTCAGTGCAGAGCACTACAATGAAATGACGCGTTTTGAAAAACGTTTTCCAATGACAGGATCCCTTTAATTCTCTACTGATATACTGTATGGCCTTTAGATTCATTCTGGGAAGTCTATGGGTTCAAATTCACTAAGTGCCGAAGCGCCTAACGCTAGCGTCAATTCGCTAGCGTTGGTCATTTTCGTTACTTCGCAAATTCACTAACGAACGCTGGCGTAAATTCGCTAGTGTTACTTTGCACCCTTACGCCTGGCGAATTTGCGCAACGGACGTAACTACGCAAATTCACTAACGCGCGCAGTGTACTGAACGCTACCTTTTACGCTAGACTTCCTTCACCACCTCAGACCAGGCGAAGCACAATAGAGTAGATAGGGATTGCTTCAAAAAAAGTTCACATTTTTTCTAAGTCCCAAAAAACGCTGGTGTTTTTTCTATATTATGGGTGATAGGCTGAAAAAGATCGAAAAATTTTTTGGGGCTCCCCTCCTTCCCCCCTACATTTCCTGACTCATGGTAACTTAACTATACAGTGGGGACATGTGTAGGGAAAAAAAAAAATGTTATTTGATGTTTTGAAGGTTTCCCAGGCTTGTGTAGTGATTCTACATATTCCTCCATTGAAATTTGAATTTGGCGCCGTATGCAAATTAACCATCGCTAGCGTAACTTCCCTTCGCTTAGCGAATCAAGGCTAGCGCAACTTCGCAACCTTACTCTAACCCTGTGCGCAACTTCGGATTTTAGTGAATTTGCGGAGCACTGGCGAAACTACGCCTGGCGAAGTGTGGCGAAGTGCGGCGAAGTTACGCCTGGCGCAACTACGAATCTTAGTGAATTTGCCCCTATGACTGCCTTGGCCCTAAATCTTTATTAGTTTTCTCCAGTCTTTGATGTACTGCCTTTGGAAACATCTTATACAAGGAGATCTGCCACTTAGACTTCAGTATGTATTCCCAGATATTAAAGAAAGGCACATCTCCATTACATTCAACCATGTGATCAGATAAGTCCTACCTAACTTCTAACTGATCCAGAGTATGGTACTTCCAGTTGTCTATAGTTGTCTCCAGTTTGCTTAGGAAGAAAAACATCCTTTCTGACCCTAAAATGACACATGGAATTGTCCCTAGACCAACATTGTCTATATGCTTAAAGGGGTGGTTCACCTTTAAGTTAACTTTTCGTATGTTATAGAATGGCTAATTCTAAGCAACTTTTCAATTGGCCTTCATTTTTTTCTTTTTTTACAGTTTTTGATTTATTTGCCTTTTTCTTCTTTTTTTCTTTTATCACATTAGTCAAGCAAAATGAACTTTAATTACACTGTATAAATGATTTGAATCTTGTTTCCTTCTGTCTGGGAATTCATAATTATAACAAGCAGGCAGGAGCCATTTTGTGGACACTGTTATTAAGACAAGTCTTGTATCATCTCAGAATCTTGTTTGTGCACCAGAATGGGGGACCTGATGTCCATCCCCATGTCCTGGTTACACAATTAAATGGTGAAGGGACAGGGAGAATGTGGGGAGAGCAGTGACATGTAGGAAGTGCTGAATGGAAAGTGAAAGTAATTGTCTAAGGCATAGAGGAGGGGCAGACAATATTTGATTGACAGCTGAGATGTTTAAATGAGTTTACAACAGCTACGAATGCTTTAATACAGGGGTGTCCAAACTTTTTGCAACAAGGGCCAGATTTGGTGAGGTGAAAATGTATGAGGGCCGACCATTCAGCCCAACATTCTTTGAACCATTAACATTAAATTACAAGAATCGTGTAGCAGTAATATTTGGCCCCCGGGCCTGACTTTGGACGTGCCTGCTTTAATAAAAAATAGAAATTGGATTTCATGTTTAATTTGAAAAGGACTTTTGTTATACAGCTTTTTGTGTTGGGTGACAGGTCTGCTTTAAAGGGGAACAATCCCTTTAAGCAACATATATTATGTAACTTTTGTTGTTGGAGCTTCAGCCGGCACCAAACCAATTTTCCTATTCTTCCTTTGTCACGCCCACTCAATAAAAACCCATCATATATACTTAATTACGGCCTATATAATTATTGGAGGGGGTTGAACATGTCTATAATAATCTAGCCATCTTCTGGTCTATCTACTCATGTTCTATCACTTTGACCTTCTTTTTCAAGGTCCTTCTCTAAATCCTTCACTTTCTTCTTCCCTTTTGTTTCCATCTTCCTGTTCTTCCACCCTTTTCCCCTCTGGTGTGCTTCACTCATCTTCAATATTCTCCTTGTCCTAATTATTCTCCTCCTTTCCTTGTATGCCTTTGGCAGCCCACAAGTTCATTTCTTCCTCTTCTCGTTGAAATATCGATAACGAGATAAAAGAAACCTCAGATCTGTTAGGGGGGCTGATCTTCAAAGTTCGAGGAGAAGATTTTTTGGAGCAAGAAAATAACTTGTTGCCTTTTGCTGTTTGAAGCTGGGTGGAACTCGGAAACAACATACACACGCACAGGAAAGAGCTGCTAGCATATTTGCTCAAGCCTCAGCGCTGCTAACTGACTGTAACTGGGGGAGCACAGGAAATGCACTAACTGCCTGTTACCAACTGCCTTCCAGCTACGCTTTCTTTTCACACCCACACCTGCATAGCAAGAGTGTTTACCGCAGAAACGTTAATCATTACAACAAGACACTATGTACTGAGTACGTCGCACTCTCACGCCACACTAGGGTACCAGCCGTCAAGGCTTGAGACAGCATCATCTATTATTAGCCCTGGTTACCTCGTTATTAGTGTCATTTCCTTTAAAATGAAATGAAAATGCACAAATAATGTACAAAAGTGTTAGGCTGCCAGAAAAGTAATGCTTACATATACAATCCGTATGATATAGAGTAGACATGGGTACCATAGCCGTAGAAACATGGCTGTTTTGGGTTTTTTATGTTATATAATTAATAACTAGTTATTAAAGAATATTTCATAAGGATTTTTAACAAGGAGATGATGGTTTAAAAGTGAAATAAAGAAAGGAGGAAAGAATAGAATAAAAAGATAGGGGGCTGGCTAACCCATCAGCTGTTGGACCTAAGAATCAGATATAATGGGAAATATTCGCCAGTTGTTTATATGAGGATCTACTCAGTGGTGTAACTATAGAGGAAGCAGACCCTGTGGCTGCAGGGGACCCAGGAGGTATAATAGGGGCCAATGAGACCATAATTCATATACAATTCCAATAAATATTGGTAAAACAGGTCAACGTCTAGACATTTTGGGGGCCTGAAAAATAATTTGCTGTGGGCAGGGCCGGATTTACATAGTGGGCACCCCTAGGCCCGCTGACGTTCGTCACCCCTGTCCCCTCCCTTATATTTTGCTCAAATTTTCATCATCGGGATCAGTGCATTGGGTATCGGTGCATGGGTAATTTAAAAAAACGATCATATCTCCTGCGAATCCCGAGTTTTTCTGAATCAATGTGGGTGTGGTTGGGCAGCAAGCCTCCCCCCTAAAATCCTCCAGCCCTAGGCCTGGGCCTTGATGGCCTCTCCACAAATCTGGGCCAAGCTGTGGGGCCCAGTAATATCTAGTTACACCACTGGGTCTACTCATATGTTGTGGTGTCTTTCCCTGAGAATTTGCCATACCACGTCATAAAGTCAAGTACAAATTCTGATTTCTATTTTTTCTTTATTTTTTCTTTATTTTTTCCTTATTTAGGGTACAGAAAGGAAGGAGAAGCTCGGGTACAGAAATAAATGCATATATTGAGTTTATATAACAATTGAAGTTAACTCGTTAACACATTATATATTAGATATAACTAGTGACGTAAGAGCTATATGGTTCCAACTTACTGTTATACATCATAACTATAGGCAGCGGATTTGCTATAAATTTAGTGAACATACAGTTTTGCCCAAGGAGGTTGGTTTCCTTGCGTAAAGGAAAACTATACTCCGAAAATGAATACTTGAGCAACAGATAGTTTTTATTAAATTAAGTGGCATATTAAAGAATCTTATCAAACTGGTCTATATATTTAAGTAAATATCTCTTGCCTTGAACCACCATTTCGGGATGGTCTGTGTGCTGCCTCAGTGATCACCTGACCAGAAATACTGCAACTCTAAGGGGGTTATTTATCAAGGTCCAAATTTATCTCAGTATTTCTAATATCCAACTCTGATCAACTCCGAATTGACCTTATTTAGGAAGAAAAAAGCCCGAAAAAAATAGGGATCGGGCAGGCTTTGGCGCTTTCCCAGAGAACTCCAAATTGTTCGTAGTTTTCTGCAAAAATAACGATTTTTGCTGAGTTTTTGAACTGAGATGCACCTACACACCAATTAAAAAAATACACGTGCTGGTTCAAGAATGAAACTTTATATTGTAGAGTGAATTATTTGCAGTGTAAACAGTGTCATTCAGAAATAAAAACATCATAAAAATCATGACAGAATCCCTTTAGTTCTCCTTTAAAAGTTAAAACAAAAACGTTGCCACAAACACGCCACATTGGGTCATTAATTTTGCCCGTGTTGGCGAGCGCTCATTTCCCTTCTTCCTCCCAATTCAGGGCTCCAAATGTGGTATTTTTAATCCTGATCCGGCAGTCGGGTTTACTCTGGAGTTTCCATGACTCACGTTGGTTTTTTTATTTCATTTTTTTGCATCAAAGTAAACAGCACAGTTGGCTGCGCGGCCAAATTCACGCACAGGTTTAGACACAGATCTGGCCAATCCAGTCCTCTATAGGTCACGCTAATGAGCTCTGCTTTAGTCATTTATAAGGTATCCGATGGCGAGGCAGCTGCCCAAATAACTACTGGCTGCACGTGGAAGTCAGGGAGGTCCGTGGTGAGACCAGGCTTTAGTCCAGCCAGCAACATCTCTTGGACAGTTGGTAATGGGATTAAAGGCGACTTGCTTTTTGGAATGATTTAGCTTTGCTGAAACAGCTCCTGGTTAATGCAGAAATTGGATATTGAAGTATCCTGGCAAGCTGTGCCCCGGAGCAGGAAGCCCCAGTGTTTTTGTTTCTGCAAATCTCTCCCTTTTATCATTTTTCTGAATCTTTTTTCACTTTGAAAGGAACGCTCGGAAGTACAGAAAGTTCTCTATAGCCCAAAGAGGTCACGTTCTAGAATATCGATATTCTTGCCTGAAAGCAAGTGAGAGAACCAGAAGGATTTTGCCTTTGGCTGAACTTATGTTCTTCCACTATTACTTCCATCAGATCTCATCTCCGGAATTCCTGCGGTTCTGCAGTATATGAATTCTGATATGCCATGGGACATTATTTCAAAGAAGTGGAAGCAGTCACAAATGTTATCATTAGTGATGGGCGAATAAATTCACCAGGCGAATTCGCATAGAATTTCCGTGTTTTGCCGCCAGCAAATAAATTTGCGAAACTGCAGCGAAACTTCGTTGGCGTCAAAAAAATTGGATGCGCATCAGAATAGTCGTTTGCATCAAAACTGTCCAGCGTCAAGATTATTCAGACGCCCATTGACTTTAATTCGGGTGTCACAATTGACATGGGCGCCAAAATTGATGTGGACGTCGAAATTAGCGTTTAGTTAATTTTTCACTAATTTCGAGGGAAATTTGCGAATTTTCCAGCGAAACGGGACAAATTCGCCCATCACTGGTTATCATTTTATTTTTTACATTATTTAAATTTGACACTGCTGACTATTTAGGGTTAGTTGGAGTACAAGTATGGGACCTGTTATCCAGAATGCTCAGGACCCTGAGTACTTTCTGTAATTTGGATCTTCGTACCTTAAGACTACTAGAAAATCATGTGCACATTAAATAAACCCAATTGTTTTGCCTCCAATAAGGTTTAATTACTGTATATCATATTTGGAATAAAGGACAAGTTACAGGTATGGGACCTGTTATTCAGAATGCTCGGGACCTGGGGTTTTTCCGGTTAACCGATCTTTCCGTAATTTGGATATTAATACCTTAAAGGGGTGGTTCACCTTTGAGTTAACTTTTAATATGATCTAGATAGTGATATACTGAGACAATTTGCAATTGGTTTTAGTTTTTTATTATTTAAGGTTTTTGAGTTATTTAGCTTATTATTCAGCAGCTCTCCAGTTGGCAGTTTCAGCAATCTGGTTGCTAGGGTCCAAATTACCCTAGCAACCATGCATTGATTTGAACAAGAGACTGGAATATGAATAGGACAGGACCTGAGAAAAAAAAAATAGCAATAACAATAAATGTGCAGCCTTACAGAGCATCTGTTTTTTAGATGGGGTCAGTGAAGCCCATTTGAAAGCTGGAAAGAGTCAGAAGAAAAAGGCAATTAATTAAAAAACTATAAAAAATAAATAATTAGAACCAATGGAAAAGTTGATTAGAATTGTCCATTCTATTTCATACTAGGGGCCGATTCACTAACTGCGAGTGAAGGATTCCAAGTTAAAAAACTTCGAATTTCGAAGTTTTTTTTGGGCTACTTCGACCATCGAATGGGCTACTTCGACCTTCGACTACGACTTCGAATCAAAGGATTCGAACTAAAAATCGTTCGACTATTCGACCATTCGATAGTCAAAGTACTGTCTCTTTAAAAAAAACTTCGACCCCCTAGTTCTCATTCTAAAAGCTACCGCAGTCAATGTTAGCTTTATAGGAGCTTCGATGGGCCAACTAAATGTAACACTGAACCAAAAAGAGTCTAAAGAAATGGTCTATAGGACTAGATAAACGTAGAGAAAGTGCTTTGCAACTATGAAGTCGATATACTGCAAAATGCCACCAATCATACGATGTAGATTATATATATGTGTGTGTTTTGTATTTTCAGACCCAAGGCAGACACAGTCATCCCCTCCATGGTCCTACGACCAATCATATCCATCCTATCTGAGCCAGATGACATCTCCATCCATTCATTCTACAACGCCATTGTCCTCCACCCGCGGTACAGGGCTCCCTGCAATCTCCGACGTGCCCAGACGCCTCTCAGGTAACGGCTAAAGCTTCAGCAGGCGGCATGTGTCTATAAGGAAATGTGGGGCTGTGTAGGAATGTGTTCACCACTGGTTCATGTAGTGTGGGGACACCTGGAAATGAACCTGGAGATATCATATGGTGGCTTCAGTATATTTGTGGGTCAGGCGATGGCTGCTTGGATACACAGGGGCATTCCCATCTGCGAGTGCACCCACAGGTACAGATAAATGCCATTAAATCATACGACATATGTCATTGCCAATACAGGTGGCCATACATTCAACTCATCTTCACTTTGTCATCTACCAATGCTCCTGTCAACATGTTGCTGCAGCAGACAAGACTCTCAAACTGGGCAGATCTTCTACAGTCCAATAGGATCTCATGATGGTCTGTCAATGACAACCCCCAAATTGATATGCGTGCATACATGTCCCATTAGTTCAGCATTATGGTCAAAATTGGCCAAATCTGGCCATGAATGTTTAGACAGCCTAGACCAGGGGTCTCCAACCTTTTTTTTTTTTTAAATGTGAGCCACATTCAAATGTAAAAAGATACACACACCCCTCCATACTTACATAAATTCTATATACCCATACTTATACTAACCATAGATTTTAGTATCACAATAGCCTTTGATATTATGTCTGTCCAAAAAATCATCCAAGTCCCTCTTATAGTCATTAACTGAATCAGCATCACAACATCACCCGGCAGTGCATTCCACAACCTCACTGTCCTGACTGTGAAGAACCCCCTACGTTGCTTCAAATGAAAGTTCTTTTCCTCTAGTCTGAAGGGGAGGCCTCTGGTACGGTGATCCACTTTATGGGTAAAAAGGTCCCCTGCTATTTGTCTATAATGTCCTCTAATGTACTTGTATAGTCTAATCATGTCCCCGCGCAAGCACCTTTTTTCCAGAGAAAACAACCCCAGCCTTGTCAGTCTCCCTTCATAATTTAACTCTTCCCTCCCTCTAACCAGTTTAGTTGCACTTAGTCTCTGCACTCTCTCCAGCTCATTTATATCCCTCTTAAGGACTGGAGTCCAAAACTGCCCCCATACTCCAGATGAGGCCTCACCAGGGACCTATAAAGAGACATAATTATGTTTTCATCCCATAAGTTAATGCCCTTTTTTATAAAAAAAAAAAAGTGCATAACCTGCATTTATCAACATTGAACCTCATTTTCCAGTTTGCTGCCCAGTTTTCCAGTTTAGACAGATCACTTTGCAAAGTGGCAGCATCCTGCATGGAACCTATAGTTCTGCACAATTTAGTATCATCTGCACAAATAGAAACAGTACTTTCAATGGCCACCTCCAGGTCATTAATAAACAAGTTGAAAAGCAAGGGACCTAGTACAGAGCCCTGCGGTACTCCACTAACAACACGGGTCCAATTAGAAAATGTTCCATTTACCACCACTCTTTGTAGTCTATATTTTAGCCAGTTCTCTATCCAGGTACAAATACTATGTTCCAGGCCAACATTCCTTAATTTAACACAGCCTGTGATTGGCTATTGGTAGTCACTATGTGGACTGGCAGCCTTCAGGAGGCTCTGTTTGGCAGTACGCCTGGTTTTTATTAGATATGCACCGAATCCACTATTTTGGATTCGGCCGAACCCCAGAATCCTTTGTGAAAGATTCGACCGAATATGAAAGGGGAAAAAATTTTTTACTTTCTTGTTTTGTAAGAAAAAGTCACGCAATTTCCCTCCCCACCCATCATTTGCATATGCAAATTAGGATTCGGTTTTCCCGGGCAGAAGGATTCGGACGAATCCGAATCCTGCTGAAAAAGGCCGAATCCCGAACTGAATCCTGGATTCGGTGCATCCCTAGTTTTTATACAACCAAAACTTGCCTCCAAGCCAGGAATTGAAAAATAATCACCTGCTTTGAGGCCACTGGGAGCAACATCCAAGGGATTGGTGAGCCATTTACGAGCCACTGGTTGGGGATCACTGGTTTAGACTAACACCAGGGTCCTCATTTAAAACAGTGGGTAAAGTGCAAACGTTTGTGCTCTTTGCACCTTGCTCCCCCATAGTGAATGAGCCCCCAGAACTGGCAGCTGCCACTCCATATAATAAATAAGTTTGTTTAGAACAATAAGGTTATCTGTGCAGTACAATCTCTGTGTTTGTTTTGCCGAGTTCCTCAGTAGCTGATGTAAGATTATCTACCTCCCTGCAGCTATACAGTTTATTATCCATGCCGGAAGACCAAAAGCAGACAAAACAGACACATTGTTCAGCTCTGTAGATATTGTTTTACACCCTGTTAATTTGCACTAATTATGTTGGTGTGTGGGTGGTGGGATGGTGGCAGTCACACCCAGCGCTGCCAAAGCCAGTGTATTTGATTTCCTGAAACTTAAGCCGTGTGTGTATCAAACCATCGTGATTCAGCGACACCAAGCAAGGGAATAAGGCTTCAGTGGGCAGCCCAACATGACCCTCTTCATAATATTTCTGTTACAGTTTTATACTTGTTAGTATTTGGTAGTAATCTCACAACCCGGCCTGATTATTCAGGAGAGATAAGAAAATGAAATCATATGTTTATAAGGTGCCTTTCCCTGTTGGGCAGTATTGTGGCACATTGGTTCCTTAGTTAAAGGGATACTGCCATGGGAAAAAATGTTTTTTTCAAAACACATCAGTTAAAAGTGCTGCTTCAGCAGAATTCTGCACTGAAATCCATTTTTCAAAAGAGCAAACTGATTTTTTAATATTTAATTTTGAAATCTGACATTGGACTAGACATATTGACAGTTTCCCAGCTGCCCCCAGTCATGTGACTTGTGCTCTGAAAAACCTGTCACTCTTTACTGCTGTACTGCAAGTTGGAGTGATATCACCCCCTCCCTCCCCCCCCCCCCCCCCAGCATTCTAACAACAAAAAAATGGGAAGGTAACCAGATAGCAGCTCCCTAACACAAGATAACACATATGAGAACAACAATCAATTGTACAAATCCATGTCCCACTGCTACTCCTTCAGTAACATTGAGTAGGAGAAACAACAGCCTGGCAGAAAGCAGTTCCATCCTAAAGTGCTGGCTCTGAAATCACATGACCAGGCAAAATGACCTGAGATGCGCCTACACACCAATATTACAAGCTGCCTCCAACCACACTGGTCAGCTACTCAATTTCAAGATTGGAACGGTAAGCAGAGGGGTAGTACAGGGAACCCCTGATTAGTATTTGACTTTAATTCAAATGATTAAGAGCTGCTGCCCTAGGCAAGGGCCCTCGAGCGCCTGTTTGGTATAAACAACCCTGCCTATTCCCATAACTGAAAAGTTCAGCTGCCTAACGATATTAAAGGGGTTGTTCTCCTTTAACTAAATGTTTAGCATGTTATACAATGCCTTATTCTAAGCAACTTCTCAATTGGTCTTCATTATTTTTTTTTTATATAGTTTTCTTAATTAATTACCCACTTCTTCTGACTCTTTCCAGCTTTCAAATGGGAGTCACTGACCCCATCTAAAAAAATAACTCTCTGTAAGGCTACAAATGCATTGTTATTGCTACTTTTTATTACTCATCTTTCTATTCAGAGCTTTCCTATTCTTATTCCAGTCTCTTATTCAAATGAATGCATGGTTGCTAGGGGAATTTGGACCCTAGCAAACAGAGTGCTGAAACTGCAAACTGGAGAGCTGCTGAATAAAAAGCTAAATAACTTTTAACCAATAGCAAATTGTCTCAGAATATCCCTCTCTACATCATACTAAAAGTTAATTTAAAGGTGAACAACCCCTTTAACGAGTGCAACCAAAATATAGTGCTTTCCCCTTTATTTTTTATTATTTTTACCCCCCCCATTCCCATTATTGTATTTGTAAGGAAAATCCCCCAGTGTCAGGACAAAGTGGAGCAAGATGAAGATATATATGACTCTCACTACTGATGTAGCTCATATTTTCCTTTCATGTCGGGATCTATTGAGTTCCAGGCCGGTGAGTCTGCTCCCATTTATCCATAGCAATCACAGCTCACTGCAGCCAAACGCTCGCTCCTATTTATCATGTCTGGCACACAATCCCATATCGTGACAGATCTAATTCTGTCTTGATCCCCTGTAACAAATGCCCCCTGCCCTCTCCTCTGCAAGATTAACTTTTCAGAATTCCATAGAAAATTATCATTTATTTTAAGGGGAAAATATAAATCTTTGATTAAATACAGGTCATTCAGATAGATAACTGCCAGTTTTCTGCCTGGGTTTATAGTTTAAATACAAACAAATTGTGGCGAATAGCTGGACACCAAATTTGGTTACTTTTTCAAGTGTTGCCACTTCCTGAACTGGCTTGCTTAGTGGCAAATAAAGGGCCACCTACTGTCTATTGGTGTCCAGCTATTCGCCACAATTTGTTTGTATTTGATTTAGATCACAGTTATGTGTTAAAAGCTTGCAGTGGAGTGGAACACATGCACTGAAATGAGCTCAATTATTTTTGTTATCTGGGTTTATAGTTTATTTCCCTTTGATGGCTCCAGCGCTGGGTAAGCCCATGATACACGGATATATATGTTATGCTCAGGGCACTAATGGGGTGTTTACAACTGGGGTTATGCTGAAGGGACTGTCCCAGCAACAAATAATGAATTGCCCGGTTTTACCCGTGATGGATTCGGTGGGTTCGCCGTATCCAAAAAAGTGGATTCGGTGCATCTCTAATAAATATGTCTTTAGTAATTGCTTGAACTGGCCACTTTTTATTTAAAATGTCCAAGCAAGTGTAGGGATGTGAAAATCTTAGACACCCTTTCACTTTACAGACAGGCACATCCCTAGTAATATGGACACCTCAGTGGGTCCTTATGGGGACCTGGTGCTTATGTAACCCCTGCAGTTCACACAGTGTACACCAGATGGCACTGTGCCAGAGTATAAAAGGTTTAGGAACCATGTGCTCTGGGTCCATTGCTTTAGCCCAACCAAGCAGGCTGGAAGGTAATGGGTGGTGTCGACCCTAGGCGCCTTGGCCCTAGTAATTAGACAGCTATACTCGTTTTATAGATCGCTCTAGGAGTGATAGAGAGGTTAATTAGTTAAGCAGCTCAAGGCTCCGCCGAGGAGATTAGAAGGATTAAGATTCCAGGGTATTACTGACCCAGAGTAAGGACTAATGTGTTGAGATAGGGATGTCAGGAGTTCCCCTAGTCTGACACTGGAAGATATCCTGAAAACTGGGCAATACCCATCACATGCTGTCAACTTACTCTCTGCTGTATATTCCCTAGCCTGTGGGGATTCAGCCTATACGTGCTGTGAGTATATGCTTCCTTTATGCTGCTGTGTATGTTCTATACTCCATTGTGGATCTATGTGCTATTGGTTAATAAATACCGTTCGTTCAACTGTTTGTTCAACTGTTAAAGAACTACTGGCGCCCATCATTGTGCTATCGCATCAGGTTACAGTTACACTACACCCTTGCCTCCACCCCGCTGCGAGGGCTTACCCCTGAGAAAGAGAGCTCATCGGTGGTCTCAGCCCTCCAAGGAACGTAGCTTAAACTGCCCTAGCACAAGTCAGTTTACTACAGCGCTACACAAGCAATTATAAAGACAAAAGAGATCCTCTTTTGCTCTAGACATGAGCCCACCCTAAAACAAATGTGAGCTTGAAATGGTTAAAAAAATATTTAACAGTTACAACTTTTAAACATAATCCCACTTTAAAATATGAAAAAACTCCAGCATTTTAATATGATATCACTGACATAAGATTGAGGAGTTTTCCAGGTATAACCTGGGGAAGGAAACTCAGGGGAAAGGGAGCGAAAGTTCATTAGCGCTGAGCTCTTTCTCTAGCGAATTGTCCGCTACACCTTTTAGTATATTGGCGATGTCCCTGCGGATTGTCTTTTTGGGGGATTTTCGCTAGTGACGGCCACTTCGCTTTATAGTGCATCTGCCCCCAAGTAGTGGCAGGTGCTGCTGATGGTTTTAGCTGTATTTAACTGTAATAATATTTAACAAAAATCCAATGTTTTTGTCTCATATAAAATGGAAAGAAATGCTGAGAGGACAAGATTGCCGTCTGCTCTTGTTTGGGGTCTTATCTCATTCTCACAACCACATCTGAAGCCGCTCGGCTTGTTATGAATTTCATGGAAACGGATTCTCTGAAAGTGTTTCCATATGTTCCTTCCCAATATATCTCGTCTCCCCTTTTTTTCGGAGCAGAATCCGAGCTCACGCACAGGCTGGAAATGACTTCAGGATGTGACAGGCGAGTCACATGTCTGCCGTGGCTCCGTGTGTGGCCGGAAAGCAGCTGCCTGAGGACTGGATTTATCCCCCCCCTTCCCTTTTACAGTAGATTTAGTTTCAAAGCAAATCCCTTTTGCAGTTTTTACAGTTCCAAATCAATCTGTCAAGGAACGCCGCTGATTTCCTCCTAATGAGAAACGTCCTGTTTGAAGACTTTATATTCAGACTGCGCTGTTTTCTATGCTACGCCCATAGCCGGGCCTGAGAAATCTCACTCGTTTGGGCTAAATGATGAAACGTTTCACTGAACGTGAGAAAATGCATTTGTAAGCATTGGGTTTTATTCCACAAAAGGGGGTTTGGGACTTAAAGAGTAAAATGTAAACTCCCAAATAACTTTTCCTAATAAAAGCAAAAAAACCATGTTAGTATTATTGCTAATGAAAGCAATAAGAAATCTATTGATTGACTACTGGTTGGCACAGCCCTGTGCGCATTATAATGCATTGATTGGCTACAGGTTGGGTTAGGCCTATAAATATCCAGTACCCTGATTGGCTACAGGTTGGGTTAGCCGTATAAATATCCAGTACCCTGATTGGCTACAGGTTGAGTTAGCCCTATAAATATCCAGTACCCTGATTGGCTACAGGTTGGCCAATCATTATGAATATTCTAAAACCCCAGCAGGCTATTCTTTGGTATAGCTAGGGGCATTACCATAGAGGAAGCAAACCCTGCGGCTGCAGGGGGGCCCAGGCGGTAAATAAATAAATATTATTTCATGTGCCAAAATCACAGGGCTGTCCCAATAATCTGTTGAACTTACTATTAGCTTAGTAATTGGAAATAGTTGAGTACAGAGAGCTACGTTTGAGGGGTGGGCAGAGGCATTTAGGTGTCCCTCCCACTCTTTACCAATTCCCTAACTTGCCTGTCATCTGGATGTGGGGAGCTTTGCCGGGTGCAGGATATATTGGGGCCTTGCTGTAGGGACAGGGCTGCCAGACTAATTATTACATAATAAATATATATATGATATAATATAGTGAATAAAGTACCCCCTCTTGTAAAGTCGCTGAGAAGTTCCATGGAACTCCGAGGTGAATTCTAATATCCTCATATTTTGCAACAGGGGGTACTTTATTTGTTATAATACACACTTTTTAGTGAGTCATATGACAGAAATGACATCACTAAGCTGCGATTATAACTGATGACATCACTAAGCACCGTTTATAAGGATATCATTTACAGGATAGTCATGGCTCTTGTGTATTATATAGTGAATAAAGTACCCCTTATTGTAAAATACAGGATATTATAAGTTACCGAGGAGTTTCATGACCATATAAAAACAGTTTTTCTTAATAGTAATCCTTTATTCACTATATAACACACAAAAGCCATGAATATCCTGTAAATTATAAACGGCTCTTAGTGATGTCATCAGTTATAAACGGAGCTTAGTGATGCCATTTTTGTCACATGACTTGTGTATTATAATAAGTAAAGTACCCCTCGGTTATTAGAAATAACTTCGGAGTTCCATGACCTGTATATGGCTATGGAACTTCTCGGTAACTTGTAATATCCTTATATTTTAAAATAGGGGGTACTTTATTCACTATATAACTTTAGTTTACAAAGTGGTTTCAGTTCTTTCATTTTTATTTTTCTGTGGTTTGCTCTTTGGGGTTTTTGGGTCACAGTGTGGGGTCAACATAATGTCATCAGGTATGGAGGTGCCATTTGATTGGCTATATAGAGAGTCTTTTGAATTTCCTATTTTCTAAGGCCCTACTGTTATATTCCATGGTTGTACAGAAACATTCCGTCAGCAAAATCCCTGGAATATTTTCCATGTATAAAATTTGCTGTAATTTGCTTGGCTGTGATGCCCATAATAAAATGCAATACTCAGAGCGCTGCCAAGGCACGGTCCCTGGATATCCATAGATATCAATAGAAATGCAAAGTAGCTGTGAAGAGTTACAGGCAGGTGGAAATCTAAACCCCCTGTTGTGGGACTACAATTCCCATCATCCTGGGCCCACCATAATAATTGTTACATCACAGCTGGAGGACCCACGGCTGGAGTGAAGGAAGCAATTTAGCCAGTACTGACTGCACACAATACTATTTGTATGTGACACATTGTATACATGAATCACTGAAAGCAGAACACACATAAATGACCAGCACCTTATATCAACTACTCCTTTACCCACTAGTCCATCGTTCTATTTAAAGGGCAAGTCAACCCCCAAAAATAAATTTTTGTCTAGTAAAAGAAAACATACTGTAATTCTGAGCAATTCTGCAATAAATATTCCTTGCAACTTGTCTATGGATTTAAAGTTATTGGCAGATGTATTGCTATTGAAAGCAGTGTCTGTCCCTTTCTATAGTCTGCACTGGTGGCTCAGACTGTTGATACAATGTAGCTGATTAACAGACCCGTCTGGGGAACTAAGACTTTTGCAACAACTAGGAGTTAAACAAATGCCGCTTTCAATATCTTTTTATTTTTACAGGTAACTTTAAAAGCACTGACATTTCCAACAAATATATATCGCAACGTTGCTTAGAATTATGTTTTCTTTTATCAGGCAAATTTTTATTTTGGGGTTGACTTGCCCCTTAGGAAAACTAAAGGCTATGAATTAATATGATCAGTGTTGCTTTATTGTTTATACTATACTTACTGTACCAGCTCAGAGGGTTATCAGCCCTATAACAGTAATGATCCAGGCCATTAAAGAGATAAAGACACGTTCCTATAAAAATCATAGGAACGTGTCCATATTTAGGAGCTGCTACACGCCAAATAGTTTCCACTAAAAGTCCCCTCAAAGCCGACCCCAGCCCTGCGAACGTTCGTTAAGCCGACCCTTCGACACTGTTTACGAGTCTTCTGCGTTGTTTCAGTGACGCTGAGCTGGGGGCGGAGCCATCCTTCATAGGCTGAAGTCCTTTTTTCATTTGTAATTAGCCTATGGAAGGATTGCTCTGCCCCCAGCCTCACTGAAACTCTCCTCATTGGAGCAGCGCCCCTGGTCAGTGACACTGCACATGCTCAGTGCCAAGGGGCCTCCATCCGCAGAGCCCCCTCTTTCCACCAAGCCATCCCATCCACAACTCTTGCCTCCGTGCATGGGCGTGTGCGTACTTTTTCCTACGTGTCACGGCCAAGGTCAGGGAGGGAGATAAGCTGGCGGGGCCCAAAAGAGCTGGGGCCGACCCAGTCCGACCCTGTCTGGGCTACTGTTGAAAAGCTAAACTTAGGGTTCATCAGAAAATGAGTAGTGATGAGCGAATCTTTCCCTTTTCGCTTTGCTGTAAAATTCAGGAAACTACAAGAAAAATTTGCAAAACACATTAAAGGGATACTGTCATGTAAACACATCAGTTAATAGTGCTGCTCCAGCAGAATTCTGCGCTGAAATCTGTTTCTCAAAAGAGCAAACTGATTTATTTATATTTCATTTTGAAATCTGACATGAGGCTAGACATTTTGTTAGTTTCCCAGCTGCCCCCAGTCATGTGACTTGTGCTCTTATATACTTCAGTCACTCTTTACTGCTGTACTGCAAATTGGAGTGATATCAAAACTTTTTGCCTCCAGCCAAACTCAGAGATTCGCTGTGAAACCATACATGAAAAAACGTGATACGTGAAAAAATTCGCACATCACTAAAAATGCGGTTTGGAGCTGATGCTACAGGTCAGATGATCATTCTGATGACGAATGCACCGGTTTCTATGTTGTCTTGCAATGTGACTTATCAGCATTGTATTGTGATATTTATATTGTACATAAAATTTTCAGAAGTACGTGTACTGGGATTTAAAAGCTGCAGGTGGGAGTTGTAGTTCGGTAACTGCAGAAAGGCCAGCTTCTACTCTGTGCTGTGAGCGATTCTGCTGAGCAGAGAGGCCATTAATGACTCAGGAACAGAGTTTAGGAAAAGAGTAGCAATTTTCCAGTTCCTACTGCCTGCAATATAAATAACATTCTCATTCATTTACAAATATGACTTGATTTACAACAGACGGGGGACGGAGGAAAGGCTGAGAGCTTGCACGCTTCCCTACAGTCACTGTTTCCCTTTATTCCTGTGTGTGTAATGCCCACACTAATTACCAGCAGCGGAAAAAAAAAATCTGAATTCCAATTTCTAACCGTGGAGCATTCAGGTGGTCTCAACATGTCGCTCTCGCTGTGTGTTCTGTCATTCTGAGCAACTTCCCAATATACATTCATTGCATCCAGGATGGGCCCCTGTCTCTTATGGGCCCCGCCAGCCCAGACCTGCTCCCTGCACTACTTCTTCCTGCCGCAATCTCCCTTCTTCAGGCCACACACATGCGCCACAGCGAGGGGTGGGGTGGGATCAAGGGGTCCCTGAGACAGTAGCCCCAGTGGGGCCCGGACCCCTCAGTCCGACCCTGATCGCACCATTTCATTGGTTTTAAACATGGACTGGGCCCAGGGCCCACCAGGCCTGCAGCCTCAAGGCCCCCCCCACACCATCCCCGGGCTGGGCCCCTAGCCACAAACTTCTCTGTGCAACAGATTCTCTCCATCTTTTCCAGCGCTGCAGAAGATGGAGCGGGTCTGGCAGAGCCCAAAAGACAATGGGCCCATCGGGTTTTTTCCTGGTGTCCCACTGTCCCAGTCCGACTCTGGTTTTAAAATGATTTGAAAGTGTCATTGCTGTCTTTCTGCACTGAGGGTTCTGTAGCAGAGATTAACCTTGCACGTTTCAGTAGTCTGGACCACCAGGGCAGAGAAGAGAAGACAAATACTGTCGTCCATGACAATGTTAAAGGAATTGCTGAATATAAAAATAAAAACTGGGTAAAAAAATAGGCTGTGCAAAGTAAAAAATGTATCTAATATAGTTATTTATCCAAAAATGTAATGTATAAAGGCTGGAGTGACTGGATGTGTAACATAATAGCCAGAACACTACTTCCTGCTTTGCAGCTCTCTTGCTTTCCACTGATTGGTTACCAGGCAGTAACCGATCAGTGACTTGAAGGGGGAGGGCACATGGATTATAACTGTTTTGAATCTGAGCTGAATGCTGAGGATCAATTGCAAACTCACTAAACAGTTATGTCCCATGTGGCCCCCCTTCAAGTCGCTGACTAACTCAGAGTTAGAGAGCTGCAAAGCAGGAAGTAGTGTTCTGGCTATTATGTTACACATGGTCCATCTCCACTAGCCCTTTCTTATTCCCTCATAGGACAATAATATAGCTTCAGCGTAAAATCTAGCACATCAACATCTATTCGTTGTGAGCCCTTGGCTCATGGGTGGGCACTTGGAAGGCATTTATAATGCAAGGTGTTCTGGAAGGTGTTTATGAAATTGCCACTAGATTTATTTTTCCATGTGTACTGGGGTATTATACTTGGAATTAGCCACAGGATACTATGAAGGCATCTGTGTTTAGCCCCTCCACCAGTTGTGTTTATTAGCCTTACAACAGTTGACCATTCAGGGCTAATGCCAAACTGTTCCTACAAGTCACAACCCCATCTCTCTGTGAGCACTCAATTTAAAGGGGACTTGTCATCCGGAAAAATTATTCCAAATCCTATTTTATAATGTTAGTCAAGCAAAATGAACTTTAATTACACTATATAAATGATTTGAATCTTGTTTCCTTAAGTCTGGGAATTTATAATTATAGCAAGCAGGCAGGAGCCATTTTGTGGACACTGTTATTAAGACAAGTCTTGTATCATCTCAGAATCTTGTTTGTGCACCAGAATGGGGACCTGATGTCCATCCCCATGTCCTGGTTATACAATTATATGAGAATTAGAGAACGGGGGAATGTGGGAAGAGCAGTGACATGTAGGAAGTGCTGAATGGAAAGTGAAAGTAATTGTCTGCTCCGCCTCTATGCCTAAGGCTTGGAGGAGGAGCAGGCAATATTTGATTGACAGCTGAGATTTTTAAATGAGTTTACAGCAGCTATGAATGCTTTAATAAAAAAAGAATTTGGATTTCATGTTTAATTTAAAAATTACTTTTATTATACAGCTTTTTATGACTGGGTGACAGGTCCCCTTTAAGCAAACACTGGAGGTTGGCTTTTCCCCCCCTCTCAACGAAATGATAGAGTTCGCAATATATTTTGACTCGGTGGAAGATAATAGGAACCGACTACAGAAAACTGGAAAATGGCTGCAACTTTTCAAAATTAATGGGGGATTAGGGGGCGATTAATGTGACATGGGGATGAAGGCTTAGCAGCACCAGACATGGGGTAATTTAGAGCGGAAAGCTAAAGTGTAGGAATTCTGGAAGAAATTTACTTTTTTTTATGATTTTCAGCAAACCACATATTTGGGCTAAAAGCTGTAAAATGAATGACAAGTGACATTACCTGGCGGCCATAGATATATGTGGGGGTTCCAGTTCCAGCAGGTAGAGGGATAATGAAGACAAGATACAGCTCATTGAGCACGGCTGGATTGTAGCCAGACCCCGGGCCCTTGATGCAGCTTTCCGATATTTATTCATTAAATAAAATTCCAATGGTTTTAAACTTATTTCTAAATTTTATTAAAAGCGAGAGGAATTTTGCTGCTGTCCTAGAGATCAGGGAATCCTTTACGTTTTACGGTGATGGTTCAGCCGAGCCCCGCACACTGTGTCCTGGTACATCCCAAGTACAGAGTAGAAATCCTATTTATTGTTTTTATATTCAGATTTACTGAAAGACCATCATATTTTTACAAAAATTCTGGGCACTGTTTAATATTTACATTTTTTTCTTCCTTTAGGTGCTTCGGAACTGGGTCCATTTTCGGATCCGCGGCAGTTTACAAGTATTTCATCATTAACAGAAAGTCGCTTTTCGAACCCACGAATGCACTATCCTGCCACATTCACGTACAGTCCCCCTGTCACCACAGGGATGTCTTTAGGTATGTCTGCAACCACTCACTATCATACCTACCTACCACCCCCTTATCCAGGCTCCTCCCAGAACCAAAGTGGACCATTCCAAACCAGTAGCACTCCCTACCTTTACTACGGTACATCATCTGGATCATACCAGTTCCCCATGGTTCCCGGGGGTGACCGTTCTCCATCTCGGATGCTACCACCCTGCACCACGTCCAACGGGGGCTCATTGCTAAACCCCAATCTGACCAATCAGAATGATGGCGTGGATGCAGATGGAAGCCACAGCAGTTCTCCTACTGTGTTAAATTCCAGTGGTCGAATGGATGAATCCGTATGGAGGCCTTACTGATGACGGAACAATCAATAGGAAGACATTTTTCCAAATAATACGGAAGTGCCTTTTTTTAAACAAACTTTTTGGATGTCACTATTTTTAGCTTTTATAGGCGTTTAATAAAAAAATGTAAAAAATATGCAACTGAACTGATTTGGCAAAATATTTTTGCCATTTTGTTAGAAATAAGATGGTTACAAGCACACACAGCCTTAAAACATTTATTTCTTGATTGCTATTTATGTCCGACTTTACCATTCCAAAGAATTTTCAGCACCAAAATGGTTGTGAAAGCTTTAAAAAGACTTTTCTTTTCTCAACCATGGGGTGAAAGAAGATTCCATTTCCAAAGTGGCGCGTGCCTTATGTCCAATAAAAGGGAAGCCCTGGAATATCTGACTGCACAAAACGCGTCCTGCGTTAACAAGTCTTTTGCCTTTTTAGCCTTTAAGGGTAAATCTCATGGTACAGAACTTTTTGTTTTAAATGTTTGCTTTGATGATGCCAAAACCAAAAAAAAAATGCAATAATAGTTTTAAAAAAATGCCTATGCAATAAGAAAGTAGCAATACTCGCTTTAACGGTATCAATTGTACGTTGGTTTTCTTCGGCTATTTTTATTTTTTAAATTATCGGTATGTATAAAATCTGAAGATGTTCTTCTTTTGCTGAGGTGGATCGACTTTTTTTTAAGTTTTAATTTATAATTATTTAAAGATATTTGGACCTTAAAGTGATTCTTTATGTTATAATGTGCTGACAGGTCCCTAAACATGTATATTGTTATTATAAATGGTCTTCAAGACTTAAAGCTCTTCCCGTGAAGTTTGATTTGCATCTAATGGTCCCAGGTTTAAACTGGTTAAATAATGCTTCATTTATGGTTACGTAGAAAGGTACTTGTTTCCCGTTGTCCAACCTTGAACAGATTTCATGTTTTTGATGTGCAGTGCACTATGGGTAAGAATTGATGCTGACCCATGAAGCTTTGCGTCAGTTTATCATATATTGATGTGCCAGTCCATGTTTAGTGTGCAAACAGCTGAGCAGTTGCAGAACTACTATTAAAAGGGAATAATGTACCTCTTGTTGTAAAAATAAAGGATATTAGAAGTCACAGAGAAGTTCCATAATCATAAAGAGCAGAAATCTTTGGGGTGCAAGCCTCCCTTTGTAATCATCAAAGAGAACCCAAAGAGGAGCACAGCATTTGATGGACCTCCTCTTAATTCATAACAAGTTTCAGATATAAGAAAGCTTGGCCAACATAGTTACTCTCCTATATAAAGCAGTAGGTATGCATCCCCCCTCCAATTTCACCCTAATTGGCCTTCAACATGGGTCTTCCCTTTCACTTTGGGACCCCCTAAGGCAGTGATCCCCAACCAGTAGCTCGTGAGCAAGCTGTTGCTCTCCAACCCATTGGATGTTGCTCCAAGTGGCTTCAAAGCAGGTGCTTATTTTTGAATTCTAAGCTTGGAGGCAAGTTTAGGTTGTATAAAAACCAGGTGTACTGCCAAATAGAGCCCCAATGTAGGCTGACAATCCATATAGGTGCTACCAAATGGCCAATCACAGCACTTATTTGGCACCCCAAGAACATTTTTCACGCTAGTGTTGCTCCCCAAAACCTTTTACTTCTGAATGTTGCTCACGGTTTCAAAAGGTTGGGGATCCCTGCCCTAAGGGAACCAACCCCACAGTTTGGGAACAACGTATATACAGGCAAGAGGCCCAGTGTCGAACTGGGATGTCAGGGGCCCACCAGAAAACCTTAAACCAGTGATCCCCAAACAGTAGCTTGTCAGCAACATGTTGCTCTCCAACCCCTTGGATGTTGCTCTCCATGTCCTCAAACCAGGTGCTTATTTTTGAATTCCAGGCTTGGAAGCAAGTTTTAATTGCATAAAAACTAAGTATAGTGCTAGCAGAGCCTCCTGTAAGCTGCCAGTCCACATAGGGGCTACCAAATAGCCAATCACAACCCTTATTTGGCAGCCCAAGGGACTTTTCCATGCTTGTGTTGCTCCCCAACTCTTTTTACATTTGAATGTTGCTCACGGGTATAAAAGGTTGGTGACCCCTGCCGTAGACCATGGGCCCACTTTCCAAACTATTATTCCTCCTCTCCTCACTCAACCTCTTTATTCTCCTCGTCTTTTATATCTACTTACTATATTCTTCCATTATTAAGCATTTTTTCCCATGAAGAAACAGGGAATGACCATGAAATAGGCTAATTGACTAGAAGAAGAGGCCCACTGACACATGGGCCACCCAGGAGTTTTCCCGGTATTCCAGTCCAACACTGAAGAGGCCACTTTTCATGCAACTTTGAGGTGACTTCAAATATAATTATATTTAAAGAGTAGGGTACATTATTTCTTATAATAGAGAAGATCAATGAGTCACATGACACAAGTGATATCACCAAGTTCTGATTATAACCGATAATCACTCCCATGTAATGATTGAGTTGAGTTGTTGATATGATTATCATCCTATTTGTACTCAAGTGACCGTTTAAAGGAGAAGGAAAGCTACGGAGGCATTTTATTGCCAATAGATTAGCCGCAATAGTGCAAGCTAGAATGCTATATTTATTCTGTAGAATCTTTTAAAACTCTGTTTGTTTAGGATAGGAGCTGCAGTATTAACATGGTGTGACATCACTTCCTGCCTGAGTCTCTCCCTGCTCTGGGCTCAGATTACAGTAGAGAAGGGAGGGGTGGGAAGAGAAGCAAACTGAGCATGCTCTTGCCCAGGGCAAGCTGAAAACAGGAAGTCTGATACAGAAGCCCATGAGTACACAATAGAAGGAAAGAAATGTGGTGTTTCTTTTGAAAGGGGACTCAGAGCAGAATTACTTTGGGGGTTTACTGGTATATTTAAATGGACCTTTCTGATAAGACTTTGTTTTAACCTTTCCTTCTCCTTTAAGGGTAATAGATACATTATGATTTGCACTCACAGAAGGGCCCCGGTGACTGTTCTGCCTGAAGAGGTCCCTTTTGTATATAGTGGTATATATATCATTATATATATATATCAGGCTGGGTCACAGCAACACAGCCCCATATATAGCCTAATTGTACGGAAACCCCAATCACATCTAATGAGTTAAAGATGGTCCTTTACATTAAGAGCATGAGAATGAACATCACATCCAACCATGTCATACTCAAAAGAAGCAGCAAGAAAGTCAAAGCTGGCTACAACCTTCTTCCCCTACCCATAATTACAGGGAAGTTGCACTAAAATCAGTTCAGTTACATTCTCAAGTTGCAACGGTCGATAAAATGGTTGGTACGTTACGACTTTCTTGTTGCTTCGAATTCACAGCGTTGGCCCGAAACCAGCATTTTCTTATCATTGACTATGACGGCGAATGATGTTTATAACATAATAGTTTATATTAAAGGACCAGAAAAGTTAGTGCACAACAAACAAAAAAAAAAACACAAAGACAAATGAAACTTTGAAATCACTAAGGGGCACATTTACTAAGCTCGAGTGAAGGATTCAAATTAAAAAAACTTCGAATTTCGAAGTTTTTTTTGGGTACTTTGACCATCGAATAAGCTACTTCGACCTTCGACTACGACTTCAATTCGAACTAAAAATCGTTCGACTATTTGACCATTCGATAGTCGAAGTACTGTCTCTTTAAAAAAAACTTTGACTACATACCCCGCCATTTTAAACCTACCGAGCACCAATATTAGCCTATGGGGACCTTCCCCATCACTTTTTAAAGGTTTTTTGATTGAAGGAAAATCGTTCGATCGTTGGATTATAATCCTTCGATCGAACGATTTTTCCTTCGATCAAAATATTTGCGGTAAATCCTTCGACTTCGGTATTCGAAGTTGAAGGATTTTACTTTGATGCTCTTTATTAAGAAATAACTTACCAAAATTCTGCTTGCGCTCCTCTTCAGAAAAGGCTATCCATCGTGCGGCACTTGATTTCTCCTCCCTGCCTTCTTTATAGGAGATAGCCAGGGAGGAGAAATCGAGCGTCCCACGATGGATTGTCGCCCTGACGCCTTTTCTGAAGTGGAGCGCAATCCGAGTTTCAGTCAGTTATTTCGTAATAAAGATGTTTTATTTTTACTTTTTATTTGCCTTTGTGGTTTTTTTAAGTTGTATACTAACGAATGGTTTTTTTTAAAAAAAAAATTGATGTTACTGGTCCTTTAACATTTAAAAGGAATGTTTAACTTCAGTTGTGTTTACCTGTTTATTTGCACTTTCCCACAATTCCTCTCTTATAGCCATGTTCTATTAATTAGGGGGTTATTTATCAAAATCTGAAAATTGAGTATTTTCTTAAAACTACTCCGACCAAATCCATTCCCCTTTTTTATCAATACATTTTTCCGAAAATTTCCTGTGCAGGAAGAAACTCAAAAAAATCATGAAAAAAAAACGAATTGTTCTAATTTTTCAGATGTTTGCTTGAAAACCACAAAATCTTTGGATTATTGCATGAAACCCAGCACACATCAGGATATCTTCGGGAATTTTCCCATTGACTTTTATACAACCTCGGCAGGTCTGGGATTTTCAGATTTGAACTTTTTCCATTCTCAGGGTATAATAAATCCTGAAAAATTCTATTTTTTTTTCCACTAAAAAGTCTGATTTTGTAGTAAAAAAAATTAAAATTTTTCGAGTTTTAGGACTTTAATAAATAATCCCTTTAGTGTTGTTTTTCATACTATGCTCCACTTGCACGACTTGCATGTTTTCCCCATGCCTAGTCCCATTCTTCCATGTTTTCCCAGTGTTAACCCTTATTAATCTTGTCTCCCTAAAAGTGGTACATTTTAAAAACATGCCAACATTAATTTGCATTATGTTTCCAGCTCTCAGGTAGTCGATACAGTAACCATAATTTTTTGAAAAAATTCGATTGGTTGGGACTGGTGAAGTCAAACTGTTGAGGACAATGTAGAAAACTAAATACAACTGCCAAACTGAAAGTTGCTCTTTTGCTTTTTCCCAGAATTCACACAGTTTCCAAAAAGAACGGCATTTACCTTTCCCCTGAAGTTACACTTCCTCCAGATTTTTTCTCATTTACCAGGTTTCCATGAGAAATTAAATTATTTTTTTACAAACTTTTATGCTAATTAGATCATTATTACATTTTAGGTATTTCAACTAACATTGAAAATGATATTAGAAATCACCTTGGAGTTTTATCATGCCCCATTTTTCATGAAAATCCTCAGTGACTCAGGGGTGCAATTAATTTATAGGCACCAGTAGGCCTATACCTATAGTGGGAGCTTAGGGGGTGGGCGTGATAATTGTCAGTGTCTTTCAGTATCCTTATAACTTAAAGTAGGGGGTACATTATCCCTTATAATACATGAGTGATACTCACAGTTCCCTGTATAACTCAGCCTGCAGCCTTGTGCCTTTATATGGTCACAGAACAACCCCTCAGTGACTTCTAATATCCTTATCATTTACAGTAGGGGGTACATTATCCCTTATAATACATGAGTGATACTCAGAGTTCCCTGTATAACTCAGCCTGCAGCCTTGTGCCTTTATATGGTCACAGAACAACCCCTCAGTGACTTCTAATATCCTTATCATTTACAGTAGGGGGTACATTATCCCTTATAATACATGAGTGATACTCACAGTTCCCTGTATAACTCAGCCTGCAGCCTTGTGCCTTTATATGGTCACAGAACCCCTCAGTGGGTTCTAATATCCTTATCATTTACAGTAGGGGGTACATTATCCCTTATAATACATGAGTGATACTGAGAGTTCCCTGTATAACTCAGCCTGCAGCCTTGTGCCTTTATATGGTCACAGAACAACCCTTCAGTGATTTCTAATATCCTTATCATTTACAGTAGGGGGTACATTATCCCTTATAATACATGAGTGATACTCAGAGTTCCCTGTATAACACAGCCTGCAGCCTTGTGTCTTTATATGGTCACAGAACAACCCCTCAGTGACTTCTAATATCCTTATCATTTAAAGCAGGGGGTACATTGTCCCTTATAATACATATATACAAACTTTTTCAACTCAGTAAGTAAACTTGTGCCTTTGGTGACTCCATGATATACTTGAGATTTGTCAGTACAGAAATGCCTTCAATAAATTCCTTATCCTTTGATTTAATGAAGTTCTTCATATTTGAGAATGAACAATGCCCGGTGCCCAGGTTTGAAAGCTCATAAAGAACCTGCATCTGGAAACTTGTGTCTCTTCTCCTTAAAACCAGAGTCAACTCAAAAACTAAATAATATATGTAACAAAACCATCCATCCCATTGAAAGCATCTATTTCTTTCACATGTGATGCAATTCTTTAATTTTTTTAAATTTCGAAAATGGAATTGAGGCTTTAGTCAAATAATTTAGTTTCAATAATTTAGATTTAGGGGCCGATTCACTAACTTCAAGTGAAGTATTCGAAGGTAAAAAGCTTCGAATTTCGAAGTATTTTTTGGGCTACTTCGACCATCGAATGGGCTACTTCGACCTTCGACTACGACTTCGACTTCGAATCGAAGGATTCGAAGTAAAAATCGTTCGACTATTCGACCATTCGATAGTCGAAGTACTGTCTCTTTAAAAAAAACTTTGACCCCCTAGTTCGGCAGCTAAAAGCTACCGAAGTCAATGTTAGCCTATGGGGAAGGTCCCCATAGGCTTTCCTAAGTTTTTTTGATCGAAGGATATTCCGTCGATCGTTGGATTTAAATCCTTCGAATCATTCGATTCGAAGGATGTAATCGTTCGATCGAAGGAATAATCCTTCGATCGTACTATCTGCGCTAAATCCTTCGACTTCGATATTCGAAGTTGAAGGATTTTAGTTCCTAGTCGAATATCGAGGGTTAATTAACCCTCGATATTCGACCCTTGATGAATCGGCCCCTTAGTATTCAGTCAAAGCCAATAAAGACATATTACTATATTTACTAAAGTCTGGTCGGGCTTTTTGATGCAAAACTCGAATTTTTAGTTTTTTGGGGGGTTTTTTAACTCAAATTTTTCTGGATTTATTAAAGTCTGATGCTGCAAAAAGTCTGAATCCATAAATCTGGCATCTCAGACCTGCTGAAGTTTTGTATAAATCAATGGGAGAGGTCCCTATCCTGTTTGGAAGTTTCTGTGGTCTGCGCTGGAAAAATCAGAAAAATTAGGAAAAAATATCAGAATAAAACGTACAATTCGTGTTTTCGCTCAATTTTATCAAGTTTTCCCCTGATCCTATTAAATCCTGTGTTTTTTTTTAATAATAAATAAGCTTAAATCGTGGATTCTAGTTTGGTCGGACTTTTTTATTTATCAAATAAAAAACATTCGATTTTAAAAAATAACACCCTAAGGGGCAGATTTATCAATGGTCGAATTTCCTGTTCATGAGAGTTTGTAAACTCCCATGAACTCCCGTGAACTCGAAATTTGAAAAAAAAAACGACCAATCGAAATTTGAAAAAAAAATTAACTTTTTCAAATTCGGGCCAATGGGATCAACCCGCAAACTGAAATCGAATTCAGCTATATCTTTCTTTAAAAACATTCGAATTTTTATAAATAACACCCTAAGGTAAGACCCTTCATAAACCTGCCCCTAAGTGTGCGGCACTGGGGTAGCAGCCCGTGGGATAGAAAAACAGGACAAGATTCAAACAGCAGGACATTATGGTGGTGCTGAAATTTTATATGAACATTCTTCAACCTGCACCTCGTTACTTAAGCTCCCCAAAACCTAATTACAGCAGGTCCTTACATATGAAAATATGACTCCCTGTATTGAAGCCCCTAAGCATTTTGCCTAAGAAAATGTAAATGATGGGGTTTTTTTAAACTCAAATTTTTCAGGATTTATTAAAGACCTGCCAAAGTTGTGTATAAATCAATGGGAGAGGTCCATATACTATTCGGAAGTTTCTGTGGTCTGCGCTAGAAAAATCAGAAAAATTAGAGGGATTCAGGAAAAATCTCGGGTTTTCGCCTGATTATATCTTGCTTTTTTAATAATAAACAAGGTTAAATCGTGGATTCTAGTTTGGTCTGACTTTTTTTATTTATCAAAAATTAGAAACATTCAGATTTTTAAAAATAACACCCTAAGGGGCAGATTTATCAAGGGTCGAATTTCATGTTCATGAGAGTTTGTAAAAACTCGAAATTATTTTAAAAAACCCGACCAATCGAAATTTAAAAAAAAATAATAATTTTTCAAATTCGGGCCAATGGGATCAACCGCAAACTGAAATCGAATTCAGTTATATCTTTCTTTGTGTCCCCAGTGAGTGAGAAAATAGAATAGGCTTTTAGAAAATGGAGTATGAGCATTCAAAATTGTTCTACATGGCTAGAGCTTGGATTTAGGGTAGGGCAGAGATGACTTTTGCCTTAAAGGACCAATTAACATAAAAATTAAAAAAAATTAAAAACACCAAGACAAATTAAACAAAAAAGAAATAATTTACCGAAACTCCGCTTGCGCTCCTCTTCAGAAAAGGCGACAGGGCAACGATCCATCGCGCGGTGCTCGATTTCTCCTCCCTGGCTATCTCCTATAAGGAAGGCAGGGAGGAGAAATCGAGCGCCGCACAATGGATCGCCCAATCGTTTTTTGAAGAGGAGCGCAATCGGAGTTTCGGTAAGTTATTTCTTAATAAAGTCTTTGTGATTTTAAAGTTTAATCTTTCTTGGTGGTTTTTTTTCTATGTATACTAATGAATTTTTTTTATAAAAAATTTTATGTTACTGGTCCTTTAAACCCCAGCATTAGAAGTTCTGCTTTTTGACTGGGGGGAGGGGCAAATATAAATCAAGCACAAGGGACTTATTATATTATTGTCTCACAAATAGTAGATATGTTTGTTATTCACATTAAGTCCAAATGCTAAAAACTATAAAATACAAATTTTTAGTGGAAAAAAACCTAGAATTTTTCAAGATGTAACATACCCCAAGGATGGGAAAAGTCCAAATCCAAAAAATCCGGCATCTCAGATCTGCCGAGGTTGTATATAAGTCAATGGTAGAGGTCCCTATTCTATTTGGAAGTTTCTGTGGTCTGTGCTGAAATTTGCCCTAAAATTTCAGACTTTTCAGGCAAAAATCTGAAAAAATTGTACGATTCAGATTTTCGCTCAATTTTTTTCGATGTTGTCCCCGATCCAGATAAACCATGATTTTTAATAATAAATCAGGAACAATCGTGGATTCTAGTTTGGTCTGACGTTTTTGATAATTTTCTGATAATCAAATAAATTCAGACTTTGATAAATATGATTCCCACTAAAGTAATTTAGCTTTGAAACATTGATGAGTTCTCCAACTTAAAATGCTGAGGTCCACCTTTCCCATAGAGTCTCAGCTATAATCAAGCAGAACAACCAAATTTAGGGGCCGATTCATCAAGGGTCGAATATCGAGGGTTAATTAACCCTCGATATTCGACTAGGAACTAAAATCCTTCGACTTCGAATATTGAAGTCGAAGGATTTAGCGCAGATAGTGCGATCGAACGATCGAAGGATTATTCCTTCGATCGAACGATTAAATCCTTCGAATCGAATGATTCGAAGGATTTAAATCCAACGATCGAAGGAATATCCTTCGATCAAAAAAACTTAGGAAAGCCTATGTGGACCTTCCCCATAGGCTAACATTGACTTCGGTAGCTTTTAGATGGCGAACTAGGGGGTCGAATTTTTTTTTAAAGAGACAGTACTTCGACTATTGAATGGTCGAATAGTCGAACGATTTTTACTTCGAATCTTTCGATTCGAAGTCGTAGTCGAAGGTCGAAGTAGCCCATTCGATGGTCGAAGTAGCCCAAAAAAAACTTCGAAATTCGAAGCTTTTTACCTTCGAATCCTTCACTCGAAGTTAGTGAATCGTCCCCATAGTGTTGGAAATATTACTTGCGTAGATATGTTAAATGAACAAACAAAAAAAGTTTGTAGACTCACTGAAGCCCATTTATCAAAGGTCGAATTTCAAATTCATGTGAATTTTTTAAAATTCGAATATACTTACAATTGGACTGGAAGGTTATTTAAGAAAAAATCCAAATGTCTACTATTCGATTGAATGGTTTTGAAATGAAAATTTGAATCATATTCGATTCGTACGAATTGAGTTTTTCTCCCGAAAAAAACCTCAGATGTAAAGACTATTAACATCTCCCAATGGCTCAACGGACTTCTGCCATTGACTTGTAAATGAACTCGGCAGGTTTTAGGCGGTGAATATTCGAATTAGGACTGTTTCCATGGTCGAGGTGTGATAAATTTCACATTCAAGTTTGCTATACATGCGAATTGGGGGATTCAAATTTGCATGTGTGAATTTTGACACTCGAAAATTCGCTTTTAATATTCAACCCTTGATAAATCTGCTCGACTGTCTAAAGTACACTGTATAAAGTAAAAACCACAGTTTATTATACCATTAAAACTAGTGATGGGCGAATTTGGGCTGTTTCGCATTTGCTGAAAAATTCGCAAATTTCCTGCGAAATTTGCAAAACGGCGAAAAATCCACGAAACAGTGCCAGCGTCTCGTTTTTGACGCCAGCATCCATTTTTTTGGGAAAAAAAAAACCGACGCCTTCGTCCATTTTTTTTGACGCCGGTGAATTTTCGCTGGCGAATTTTTGCGGTGGTTTCGCAAATTTCGTCGCCGGCGGTGAAACGCGGGAATTCGCCCATCACTAATTAAAACAAGTGGCTGCTGTGTAATGGATGTCTAACACATTTCGGGAACACCCCTTAATCATTGGCTTTCTCATCAGTCCATCACTTAGAGGCACATTTATCGAATTTCAAATTCACGTGAGTTTTTTTTTTAAACTCCCTTAAATTCGATTGAATTCGAAATTCGATTAGGGGAAATTTATTACAAAAAAAAGATTTTTTTTAAAAATCATGCCATTCGTGGTTTTAGAAAAAATTTGTTTATTTGCGGTTTCAGAAACCTTGATAAATATCAATATTTATAAATGGGAATCCCAATGTTTAATAACAATTTAAAATGTATTTCTCTTTGCGGCAGATTTGCATCTTAAAGAGTAAACTGGTGTCTCTTCACCTCTTGTGAAGAACAACTCCCAGAAGCCATAGCCATCTTTTCTTGCTGCCAGTTTTTCCCCATGACAGATGGAGACAGTGCTGCTTTAAGGGGAAGAGTCCATTCCCAGAGTGCATTCTGTTTATGAGCAGCTGTTCCCGTTTCCTTTGCACTGACTACTTCCTGTTATTTCCATTGCACAGTCCTGTACATCAGGGGCAGAACAAATATGGAGCCTAATGAGCCACATGTCTGTCGTCCATGAGATCAAGACATTGTTTACATTTCTCTGAAGGTCTACCAAGGGTACTTTTATGTGCATTTAATTAAACACCCCCTTATAAAACTCATGGCTCTGCCCTCTATGGCTTTAGCTGAACTACACCTCTCCACCATTGCCTCAAGCCCTGTTCAATAAGAAGCCAGAGACTTGCAGTTTAACAAATTCTCCACTATTTACCTTGTAATAATAAACAATTTGTAGGAACGATCTCAGGAAGCAGCTAATTACTGTCCCTTCAATAGCGATGCTCAAATTTGTCCCGTTTAGCTTCGCCTGAAAAATTTGCGAGTTTGCCAAGAATTCACGAAATGCATTCAAGTCAATGGGTGTTAAAATTATTTTGACGCGCGTCAATTTCGGCGCCCTCCGCAATTTTTATACGTGCAGGCAATGGGCGTCCGAATAATTCTGACGCGCAACCAAATTTTTTTCATGTGGCAAATCTTCTCCTGCAAATTTTCTCTGCAGTTTCGCAAATTTAATCGCCAGCAGCAACACTCGGAAATTCAGTGCGAATTCGCCCACCACTAGTCTTCAGCACTAAACCAACATTACCTTCTAATAACAGCGTCAGGGCAATGCCTTCCACCCCCCAAATACAAAGAATTTTGTAAATATATCTGCTTGTGTTTCCGGTATCCTCTTTTGTTCCGATGCTTTGTTCCAGCCAGTGACGCGGGCAAGCTTACGTTCATTCACACACAAAAAACGGACTTTTTAAAATATTTTATTTCGCCTCTGTAAATTGTGTTGCTTTACGATTATTATTGTTATTAAAAGATGTTTGAATTTTATTTCCAATAAAATTTGCTTTTTGATAAGTTTCCGGGAGACTTTTTACTGTGGATGAAATTGCATCGGGGAGGGGAGAGAAGGATGGGGGGAAGGCTGAAGAAGGAGAGGCTGGAATGGAAAAATGGTGGTTGGATGAAAGGGTGACAATGTAGTTAAATGGTTAAATGAATATATTGGCAATGAGTTCCAAGAGGGTGACTGGTGAGTTCATATTCTATAAAGGAGAACTATAAAGGTAGAGAAATGCTACAACTTATATTTAGTCGATTTGTATCAGCCCAAGGCAACCACAGCCCTTTAGCAGTAAAGATCTGTGTCTCCAAAGATGCCCCAGTAGCTCCCCATCTTCTTTTCTGCTGATTCACTGCACATGCTCTGTGCTGCTGTCACTTACTGAGCTTAGGGATCCACGCACAATATACATGTAACTCTTTCTTGGCCCAAAACAATGTTTGTGGCTGCTTCCTGGTAGAACTCTATTACATGTGACCCACTCCTTCAGATGGTCCGTCGTCAATGTGTCTGGAGGAAGTTGATGTGGTTGAACTAAAACTTTTTTGGTGCTGTGACAAAACAATTGAGGGGCACCAGTGTCTCTTAACCATGAAAATTATGTTTTTTAAACATAAAATAGGTACTTCTTCAGTACAGTAAAACACGAGGCAAGAAATTCATCAATATTCCATACAGCACACAATTTTGACTGTGAAATACTAACATATTACTTCTTAGTGGAGCACAAAACTGCTCTTACTCATTAGACCTGACCATCTTCCACCCATTGGGATGTTCTATAACATGAGCTAGGCAATCACTGCTCCTCATTCACAGGGTCCCTGGCTACTCTTTGGCTTTGGTTACTTTACTCTTCTCCAATCCTGAGGCCTTTCTACATCTCCGGCACTTACTGAGGCCTCCTGCCTGATGTTCATTAGCAGTATCCACCCTAGGTTTGCCACTTGTCTAGTTTTATCCAGACAGCTGAGTGTTAGGTTAATTGTGACATCTGGACAGGGCTTTAAAATGAATGGTGCAGTGAGCACACGCTCCACTCCCGACCTCATCTCTCCGCCCCTACATCAACAGGACTGTCCCCTGCCCAGTCTGTGTAGGAGCAGACGTGGCAACCCTAATCCACCCCTCTCCTGTAGTGGTGTCCAAAGAGACACAACATGTTATGACTCCCTTATATAAAGCCTAACCTGACCAATTACAAAACTACCAGAGACCCTCTTATCTGGAAAGAGAAACAGCTCCCCTCCTTTGTGAACTGGCCCAACTCTAGGCTGGATTAACTGTTTTGAGGCTACTTAAAATAAAGGTTTGCAACAAATGTACATTCCTACATGCAGTATATACAATAAACCATTCACAATACAAGGCATACATTACACAGCAGGTGAAAAACCAATGAAATCTGCATAAAATTTTAATAATCAGCCCTGAAGTATCAGCTTCTATGACATTTGACTTTCTACTTGAAGACCCTGAAGACCCCATAGCTTAGCTTCTCAGCAACAGCCCAGATCACACTGAGCATGTGCAGTGCCACTGACACTCAAAAGATGCCTAAGCAGATCCAAGATGGGGAGCTGCTGTTGACAAAACTGAAGACCTTGATTATTACTTTTATTGGGCAGCTGAACCTCTGGGATGGTACAGTAAATTCAGTACATAAAAGTATATTTCTCTCTGTCCAAGTTCAGCATCAAATTCTATCAGTGTAGGTTCATTCTGGCCAAGCTCGGGTCTTGTTTTTGCGCTTATTCCGTGTCCCTGCTGATATTTTCTGGAATCTATAATTATGCACTGCGCAGCCTTTCTCACCAATTGTAACCACAGGGATATTACAATTCTATGAGCCACTGTATTAGGTGGCGGGATGCTGCGGGTTATATATTTCTAGTATTCTTACTTTTTGTTAAGTTACCGTTTATCATTATGGCAGATACACAGTTTTTAATGGAACAGTAACCCCATCAAGTGAACATGGTTTTCTTTTTTTAGTTTTACATGTTCTATCTCTTCATCCAGCAACGCCAAATAGTCTTCAAATGCCATATATTATATGACAAAGCCTACAGCCCTATATAGAGTCGTATGAATTGGCATTGGACTCCTGTTTATCTTCCAAAAACCATGATATTCTACTCAGATTGGTTTCTGAAAACATGTGCCCTGTTGTCCTATTAGAGCTTGAATGGCTGCCCCCATGTTATCACAGCTGCTCATTTATATAAACTTTAGTCACATTTACAAGGGCAGGGTAACTGTACATTATACACATAAGCATGCAAGCACTCTATAATGGGACATTCATGGTATTTTTACTCAATACTTCTCATGGTTTTGAAAAAAGGGCCAGGTCAGTGTAACTGTTTCGACAGAGACTGGCTACCTGGTACTTACTAGCCCAGTGACTCCACCTAGTGGGTTCCAGGAATGCACCTACGGGTGGCCCCACTAGGAACACAGTAATAAAACACACAGCATTTGCTGTTTATCTAAATTAAATGGACACTAGTACAAACAGCACTCCTACCAGGTAGCAATAGGACCTCACTTTCTAACTCGCTTGCTCTAACTATCTGCCTAACTAAAAAGAAGGCAAAGTCCTTTAATGTCCTTCCACAACACAGTCTCTGTATCTTCAAGCACTTATTTAGGGTACTGTCCCTTTAAACAGGATACTCACTCTAAAAGTCTCTTTGGATGATTCACACAGATCCTTCAGGCGTGTCCAACACTTGCAGCTCTGCAGTGCGACTACCAGCCACTTTGGATATTCAGATGGAAATCCCCTGCTGATGCTGGTTTCTCCTCCAGTCTGGACTACTTTCACACTCTCTGTCCGTCTAGGGACAGTATCTGGTGTCTCTGTGCCAGCCTAATCTGAAGGTCTGCTTTCGGTGGGGCCTTCCAGCTCTCTGGGCCCATCAGCAGTTCCTCTTTCTCTCACTCTGTCCACCATGTGGTTCTCTCTGCCAGGCTCTGCTACTTCCTCTTCCTGCCAGTCACTCACTAGCTGCTGTGTCACTTCCTGTAGCACTGAGATCACTGAACAGCTGGTTGCTAGGTAACAGCTTACAGCACACAGACACAGGCTCTGTTTTGCACTACTTCCCTACATCAGTATGAATTGTGTGGCTACCATGTGAGAGTTTTATTAAATATAATAGTGTAAAAATGTATATATATATATATACATCTATAGAAATGCATCTCCATTCCTTTACAAGACATATTCCTATGCAAAGCCTTTCATTGCATCTGTATTGTAGGAAGAATAAACAGAATAAAGATGACCCAGTCACGCACATTGGGACTCACTGAGATCAGAGCCTCATAGAATTCCCCTGCACAGGCTTAAATACAGTTGGAACTGCCCAAAATTCTTCTTTTTCATACCAAGACGTCTGTTTAGTTAAAAGCTGCCTGTGTAAATGGCTCCACACACCAGGGCACCCATTGCAATGTTATCAGGTGATTTACAAGCCGCATTCTTGTTATTTCCCCAGAGAGCTCCATTGCCCTCAAAGTCAAGGCTCAGGGTGACAACACTTGTGTGTAAGGAATAATAAAGCCAATAATAAAGACGTATCGCTTTTAGCAAGAGTTCCCAGAGCATCGGACACAGGTTTTTAAAGGGGATCAAGTTCTAATTACTCTGTTATTTCAGATATAAATACTGTAAGTACAAAGTTGATTATAGGCTGTATTAGGAGTACGGCTAAGTATTTATCTACTTTTGGCTTAAATAAAGTTCTCAGCTCTTTTACAAGCCTGTCTGTGGGATCTGTGAGTCCCTGACATCTTCTGTTCGGTTTAAAACCTCTGCCTTAGGATTACTGCCGTACATGGCCTATAAAACTCAATGAACCGCACTAACTATCCAGCACTGCCCCAGGAGATAGTTTGTGACCCTGAAACAGGTGTTGTAATTCTTGGGAGCAGATTTACTAAACAGCGAAGTGGCCATCACTAGCAAAAATTCACCAGAAAGCTGCAGGGACATCATAATTTACTAACAGGTGTAGAGAACAATTCCCTAGTGAAAGAGACTGCAAACTATCGCCAGGCAAATTTTGTTTTTTCATTATTCCACAAATTCACTAAGGTGTAAATTTTACAGAACGTTACCTCTTTCACCAGAGTTTCCTTCACCACCTTAGACCTGGCGAACTGATAAGATGAAGCGACATCCCCCTCAATCTTATGTCAGTGACATCATATCCTGTATGCCAAAAATTTATAAAAGTTATAAAAAATGCTGGCGTTTTTTTTCATATTTCAAAGCGAGATTGCCTTCAAAAGTTCACAATTTTATTTACCAATAAAATTCGCCGAAAAGTCGCCAGCGTCAAATAAATTTGGACGGGCATCTGAATAGTAACTTGCGTCAAAGCTGTTGCGTGTCAACATTATTTGGACGCCCATTGACTTTAATGCACGTGTCAAATTTAAAACGGGCGTAAAAATTCATCGTTACGTGAATTTCACTCATTTTTCGGCGAAGTGGAACAGACAAATTCGCCCATCACTGATCCTGAAAGGTATAAAATTGACCATTGAATTTGAATAAGGCCAGACATGCTAGTCAAGCCATTTAGGTCATTATTGGGTAAAGGAGCAGCAAGAGCACTTTTTCCCCAAGGATTTGGATTCTTCACATTTTATTGCAGATTTTGAGCTTGTGAAACCTGTCAAGTCTTAATGGACTTGGGGTAAATTGCACTCTGAGCACAAGCCAAAGGCCGACCCCGGTCAAATACGAGCCAAAAAGTGTCTTTAGACTTATAAGCTCAAGTGAAGGTGTCCCACCCTTTCAGCCACAGATAAAGTGCAAGCAGCACTCCATCTCAAGGAGAATAGGGGCCACCACCTACGTTACTGGTTCCACTCTGTGCGTAAAGTTGGGAACCCTATTGGGGAATTCTGTTCCTGTGGGAGATACAGGGAGCACTTGTAGAGATGAGAAAGCAGCGACACTGCTCTTAAAGGGAATGCCAACCCTATAAAAATATTTACCTGGTATAAGAAAACATAATTCTAAGCAAATTTGCAGTATGCATTATTTACAATGTTTTTATGGTCTTTAAGTTATTGGTGTATATATTGTTACTGAAAGCAATGTCTGCCCCTTTCTGTTCTCTGCACTGGTGGCTCTGACTGTTGATACAATGTAAGACGAGGCAACTGATTAACTGACCTGTCTGGGGAAGACTTTTGTAACATTGTTTGAATAGTAACAACCAGTAGTTAAGCGAATGCAGCTTTCAATAGCCATCGATTTTACAAATTACTTTAAAAGCACTGACATTTTTTAATAAACGTATATTGGAAATTGTTTCGATTTGTGTTTTTTTGGGGGTTGACTTGCCCTTTAAATAAATCTTATACATTTTCTCTCCTGAACTGTATTAAAAATAATATGGAACTATATTGCAAAAGTGGTCAGAAGAATATCTATACATGTAAAATAAATGCCACACATCTATTTATTAAAGGAAAACGAAACTCTAAAAATGAATATGACTAAAAATGGCATATTTTATATAGTGAATTAATTGCACGAGGCTAAAGTTTCAGCTTGTCAATAGCAGCAATGATCCAGGACTTCAAACTTGTCACAGGGGGTCACCATCTTGGAAAGTGTCTGTGACACTCACATGCTCAGTGGGCTCTGATTGGCTGTTGAGAAGCTAAGCTTAGGGCTCGTCACTAATTATCCAGCAGAAAATGAGCTTCCCTGGCTGTAATATAAGCTGATGCTACAGGTTTGCTGATTATTAAATTCTGATGCTAATTGCACTGGTTTCTGTGCTGCCATGTAGTAATTATGTGTATTAATTACTAATCAGCCTTATATTGTGACATTTCTATTCTATGTGTACTGTATATTGTGAGTGGCTCCCTAAGCTCAGTAAGTGACAGCAGCACAGAGCATGTGCAGTGAATCAGCAGAAAAGAAGATGGGGAGCTACTGGGGCATCTTTGGAGACACAGATCTTTACTGCTAAAGGGCTGTGGTTGCCTTGGGCTGGTACAGAAGCACAAACCATTAGGCTTTAGTTCACCTTTAAGGAATTAATGAAAAAGCAGAATACACATGGCTTAGATATAAATTAGAAAATGCTGAAATTAGATAAAAATAAAGGAAAGATGTAGGAAATGTATGTTATTTGGCCATTAACTAGAATGAGAACGCCCTGTATGTCAATGATACTGTCGCTTTGTACATTACACGGGGCCAGAGGCAACAGCAGGGAGTGTGTGTAGGAAAAGACACAACATATTAATCACTTGTAACAACCTGCCCAGGCACTTGTCTCATTCCCCCAACACAAGCAGGAAGGTATCAGTGATCCCACCTCCAGGCTGGTTCTCCCCAGCCCATGTGGCTACCAGGCATTCTGGATATGATCTTATTAAACACAGACAGATGAAAACAACATTTTCCACCCAACCCTCTCCACCCCCCAACCCAAAACACTTCCTTGTTTATCGAGCCGTTTGATGTGTGCGGCTTTCTGAGAATGCGAGAAACTTTCAGAGTATGTGGCAATGCCACAACAACATCGTCCCAAGAACTCTAGACAAAACTTGGCTCAAATAGCAGACAAGGGCCGCCCGCCCCCTCGTTGGCCTCAGTCTAATTCTACCAACATACGGCCTGAATTTATTTGATTTTATTCCTTCCAGCCTCATACAATTGTGACTGACAGTTGCCATTAATGGGGTTGAACCATCAAAAATGGAGAATGATTGTTTACGTCAAAACACCAGCTCTGTATAAAAGCAGCGACATCTGAGCGACTCTGGCCTTGATTGTTTAAGGGATGCATTTGGGTAATTTCTCAATGCTTGACATGAACAGCCATGCCCACCGTAAATGATCTTTCTTCGCAATTAAGCCGTTTTTTAAAAGCAGTTTGCCTTCTGTTGGTTTTTTATTCCTTCTGGGTCGTCTTAAAGGGCAATTGTCCTCACTCTAAGGGGCAAATTCACTATGAGCCGAAGCGCCTAATGCTAGCGTCAATTCGCTAGCGTTGGGCATTTTCGTTACTTCGCAAATTCACTAACGGACGCTGGCGTAACTTCGCTAGTGTAACTTCACACCTTTACGCCTGGCGAATTTGCGCAACGGACATAACTTACCAAATTCACTAACGCGCACATTGTACTGAACGCTACCTTTTACGCTAGACTTCCTTCGCCACCTCAAACCAGGCGAAGCGCAATAGAGTAGATAGGGATTTCTTCAAAAAAAGTTAAAAATGTTTTCTAAATCCAAAAAAACGCTGGTGTTTTTTCTATAGTATGGGTGATAGGCTGAAAAAGATCGAAAAAATTTTTGGGGCTCCCCTCCTTCCCCCCTACATTTCCTGACTCATGGCAACTTAACTATACAGTGGGCACATGTGTAGGGCAAAATAAAATTTTTATTTGATGTTTTGAAGGTTTCCCAGGCATTTGTAGTGCTGCTACATATTCCTCCATTGAAATTTGAATTTGGCGCCGTATGCAAATTAACCATCGCTAGCGTAACTTCGCTTTACTTAGCGAATCAGCGCTTGCGCAACTTCGCAACCTTACGCTACACCTGAGCGCAACTTCAGATTTTAGTGAATTTGAGGAGCGCTGGCGAAACTGCGCCTGGCGAAGTGCGGCGAAGTTACACCTGGCGCAACTACGAATCTTAGTGAATGTCCCACGCAATGAGGCATCCTCCACTGGAGTAAATCCGATTCTCCAAACTATGTTGAGGTTTATTGTTCATACACATTGATATGTTTAATGCTTTATTAGTTTGGTCCCCTGGGGGGCCAGAATAAGGGCAAATTGGGCATTTGTTTCCTTAGATTAAGGGTCTGATCTTTTGGTTTTCAGGCCCCTTGGAAGGTGAATCAGTTGTGCATCATTTTTAGGGCAGAGACCCACGCTCAGATTAGGGGAGATTATCTCCTCTTCTTCGGGGGGGACTAATATCTCAAAACTGCTTCCCCTGCCTTCCCGCTGGCTAGAATGGAAATCGCCAGCAGGATGACACTCAGATCACTTCGTTTTCCGAAGTCGCCCAAAGTTCCCTCACAAGGAAACTTCGGGCAACTTCAGAAAATGAAGCTCTCCGATTCTATGCTAGAATGTAAATCGCCGGCGGGAAGGCAGGGGAAGGCATTTCGGGGAGATTAGTCACCCTGAAGAAGAGGAGATTTGCCGCCAGGCAACTAATCTCCCTGAATCTGACCATGAGTCTTTGCCCTTAAGACATAGATCTAAGAGTATCTAGTATTCACCCTAAATCTATTCCCAACTGGTTATCTAACTTTCAGGTATTATTCCTAAATCTCTCCCTAACTGACCTTCAGGTAGCGCTTAACCTTACAGAGGTGCAGAACGCCCTGAGGTGCCTCCAGGTTTGGGAACCACTGCCTTAGATACTCCTGGAGGCCCAGCTTGAATGTCAGTTCCAATAAAACGTTTTTAGGGCAACGTTTATTTTCTGTCCTAAATATTCTTGAAACTATGGCTGAACGGTTAATACTTTGATGAGTTGATATATCTATAACCTTTAGGTCCTGACCAAAGCAGGGCCTAAATGGCAATTTGGAAACTCTAGAAAATATCACAATTTCTGCTTTAAGCTTCCAACCACCAGTGTCTTAGATTTGACTGTGTGGAGCTTTTTTTGGGGGCTTTGAAATACAAGGGTCTAGTTTGGCTCCCAGTCCAGACATGGAGAAAAGGTTGGGTCTCCAAAGGTCTGGAAACCGCTGATCAAATTGGTTATCTTCTACTGTCAAATATTACATTTATGCACATTGTTCATAACCATCCTTGCTTGAATGTAAAAATGTTCCCCCCAAAGAAGAGGGCTATCATCATATACTAGACACGAGACAAGCAATGCAATTAGAAAACCCACCTAGAATGCAATGACCATTATTGGATTCCATTATTGGACTTGACACAACATTTGGCCCTAGAACATCTTGAAGAAACCATAAGGCAGGTAAGCAGCTTGCCTAAATATGAAATGATTGGTTTCTCTACTTTCTTTTCCAGATATAATTTGCTCTTACGTTGCAATATTTACTATAAACGAGCAAACGATTGATATAAATTAGCAGTTAACATTGCCTCTTTCTGCCTCAATGACTTTCTTGACTGAAATTGCCGTCGGCCCTGGTTGGAGGAAGACGCGAGATCTGAGAAATGATGGAAAAGAGCAGGGTGGTTGGCACAGAGATTCTGGGAGACGCCTGGATACAAAAACCCACTGATATTAAAGAAAATAAGGGCCGTCAAGTTGAATTTCTGGTCTGTAGGAAGCCAGGAAAGGTAAGAATGTTGGAAAGGTCTCTAATAGATTCAGTTCTACAAACACTTCTCTGACTCACGTCTGTGTTATCAACTGATCTGAAGTTATTTTTGGCTTCTTTTTAAATTGGTGCCTTGCTTATGTTGTGCCTTTCCCAGAGCTATTAAACCCATTGCAACATACTAAGGACAGTTAATGGTTGTATGTTTATTATTGGATCTTTTGAAACAGCACGGAAAGGCAGAATAATAAGCTGAAACGAAAGGACGTGGAATTAACCGGTAAGCTAAACAGCTTGGTGGGAGGCTCCATGCGCAGAAATGCAAAAAGCTGCCCAAATATAATCACTTTAGGGGAATGTGTAGAAGAAAATGTGTGGGGGGTGGGTTTTTGTGCAAAGTCATTTTTTTATCAAAGGGAAAGAGCAAAAATGTCTACAATAAACTCTCTAATTCCCTGCAAGATGTTTTGGATACAAATTCAAAGCACATTTCCCCAATGGAGCTTACAATCTAATGACTGTATCACACTCCCTAGGGTCAGTTCATTAGGCACAACCCTGTCCCCTGGCTGAAATCAAACCCAAGGCTCCTGGGTAGCAATGAAATTATTTCACAACTCATGGGGTTTATACAAAGATCCACTGGTTCTTGGACTTGATAGGATTAGATATTACACGTATGGGACCTATTATGTAGAATGCTCAGGACCTGGGGTTTTCCGGATAATGGAACTTTCTGTAATATGGATATTCATTCCTTATGTTTACTAGAAATCATGTAAACATGAAATAAACCCAATAGGCTGGTTTTGCTTCCAATAAGGATAAATTATATTTTCGTTGGGATCAAGTACAAGGGACTGTTTTATTATTACAGAGAAAAAGAAAATCATTTTTAAAAATTTGGATTATTTGCTTATAATGGAGTCTATGTTAGACGGCCTTTCCGTAATTCGGAACTTTCTGGATAACGGGTTTCCGGATACATATGTAGAATGCTCGGGACCTGGGGTTTTCTGGATAATGGATCTTTCTGTAATATGGATATTCATTCCTTATGTTTACTAGAAAATCATGTAAACATTAAATAAACCCAATAGGCTTGTTTTGCTTTCTATAAGTATAAATTATATTTTAGTTGGGATTAAGTACAAGGGACTATTTTATTATTACACAGAAAAGGGAAATCATTTTTAAAAATTAGGATTATTTGCTTATAATGGAGTCTATGTTAGCTGGCCTTTCCGTAATTCGGAACTTTCTGGATAACGGGTTTCCGGATACCTATACCAAGCTGGCATCCTAACCAAAAGAAAAGAATCTTATTTTTGTGAGAAACATCCTATGCCCCAAGTTTCATGGCATGGGACAATTTTAGTTGTTCTTTATGGTGGAACTGCCCTACAGCCCAGACCTTCTAGAACTTATACTTGGAACTCTTGACTTAACAGCCACTTCCAAGTCTTAATAAACAGGTCCACCACTAGTGAAACGTTCCTTCTGCAGTCAGTTTCGAAAAACCCACCACTTGGAATATTTCTGTCATTGTTTAAGGCACTAGTTGGCGGATAGATCCAGTGGCTGAGTTTTTTAGAAAGGTTTGTAGCCCGATATTTGGGTCATATATTAACAATAATTACGGTACATAATAACAATAATTACGGTCCCAAATTCCGATATGTCAACGGTTTTAATTAGCTGGAGTATTCCTCCAAACCAGCAATTGTTATTGCAGCTGAACATATTCTGATCAGTAGCTGCTTCCATGAAGAGCGTCTGATTTACTGTGCGCCCTATCAACGAGCACCTCGAGAAAAAATGACTGAAATTCAAGAAAATCAAAACATCATGATCCATCCACCACAAAGTGTGGAAAACGTTGCCCACACACGATCCTGTTTCATCTTGATACATCGAGCACATTAAGTTAATGATAGAGATGGGTTCTACAGCAATACGTTCAGACAGTGAGGCAGTCACACAGTCAAAATAAAGATTGTGGTGGCTTGAGATAGACGTCGGAATCATCCAGTAATACCTGCTCTTGCGCATAATAATCCTTCCAGGGATTTACTGTTAGTACATTATACCAGTATCCTAGTGGATTATTCAACATCAAATGAGCTAGTGCTGTAAACTGTCCAGACTACATGCAAATGTAGAAAGTTGAGGGTACCCATTAATTTTTTTCCCCCAATTATGTTGGCCATAGTTATAGGCACATTTTAATAATAGTGTTGAACATAATTTTCCTTTGGTCTACATCGAAAAACTGTCTGCATAATAACAGGCGTCTTACATGACCCCTAATAAAGAGAGAGACTCTCCCTTTTATTAGAGGATGATGGAATTTCCACTTGGAAGAACAACACATTTACTTTATAGTGCTGCGAAATATTCTGGCACTATATAAATAAATGTTAATAATAATAATAATAATAATATGGTGAGTTCCGATTGGATTCATCCATTCTCAAGGTCCACAGTTGGACACGCTAATAATAAAGACATATTGCAAGAACCTACACAAACAATATACATCAGCATCAATCAAGTCTCTTCTTTTTTTCACTGTTCTTTTGTAAAAGCCAACTTCATTTTTGCAGAGTTACATTTTCTAAGCCAACTATTTTGTGCCAGCATGGTTTTATGGGTAATAGATCTTGCCAGACTAACTTAATTTCTTTTTATGAGAAGGTAAGTAGAGACCTAGATTCTGGGATGGCAGTGGATGTGATTTACTTAGACTTTGCTAAAGCATTTGATACAGTGCCACACAGAAGGTTATTGGTTAAATTAAGGAATGTTGGACTGGAACATAGTATTTGTACCCGGATAGAGAACTGGCTAAAAGATAGACTACAAAGAGTGGTGGTAAATGGAACATTTTCTTATTGGACCAGTGTTGTTAGTAGAGTAATAGTTAGATTGAGGGAAGACTTAAATTATGAGGGGAGACTGAAGGTTGGGGTTGTTTTCTCTGGAAAAAAGGGGCTTGTGAGGGGACATGATTACACTTTACAAGTACATTAGAGGACATTATAGACAAATAGCAGGGGACCTTTTTACCCATAAAGTGGATCACCGTACCAGAGGCCCCCCCTTTAGACTAGAAGAAAAGAACTTTCATTTGAAGCAACGTAGAGGGTTCTTCACAGTCAGGAGAGTGAGGTTGTGGAATGCACTGCCGGGTGATGTTGTGATGCTGATTCAGTTAATGACTATAAGAGGGACTTGGATGATTTTTTGGACAGACATAATACAAAGGCTATTGTGATACTAAGCTCTATAGTTAGTATAGATATGGATATATAGAATTTAATTAAAAGTAGGGAGGGGTGTGTGTATGGGGCTGGGTTTTCATTTGGAGGGGGTTGAACTTGATGGACTTTGTCTTTTATCAACCCGATTCAACTATTAAACTATGTAACTATGTAACTATGATACCATTGTTTCAACAGTTGAACCAATCTCTTTCCAATTTGTCTCTTTGATTGATTAACCACATATACCTGATTTTAAAGGCTATACAATCCATTGCTATACTTTAAACCCACAACTGGTTCCTCTTCCAACAGTCACTAAAGTTACAACTACTGAGTTCCCAAGAAGAAGGTCATGTTTATTGACAATGGAATTTGCAAATATTTATCAGTTACGGAAAAGATATACAAACAAAACTGCATTTTTGTTTGTAAGCCTGGGGATCAGCTTGGACAATATGCCAACTCCACCTACTACTTTACCAATGGAAACGTCAGTAATAAACAACGCTCCAGTTTTTGCCCTTAACCACTTGTTAGATTCCAGCACATAAACAAAACTTGTCTATGAGCAAACTCCAAATGTTCCCCGCGCCTATTAATTTATGCACTCATAATAAAAACAAGCACAGCCCAAAATAAAAGCAAGGCCAAGTTGTAACATTCCTATTGAGGCATCTAATTTTCCATGGTTTGATTGGACTCACCAAAAACAAATAGTGGTTCATCAAAATCTGGGACTATTACTTTTGAAGAGGGAGCCCAATAGATCTATGCAAATGAAGGGTCCTAATTGTACAGCAACAAAGTAGCAATGATGCACTTCAAGGTTTTTTTTTTGATGATTTTGGTGTTTACTATAAAAAAGGTTTGAAGATTGAAGAATCCAAGGACCAAGAAAGAAGATGTTGGTGCAGTTGATGATTTTCAAATAGTAAACATCTCTAAATTGTGGGGTTTAGTTTGGATAGACTTGATCTATGCTTGGAGAGAATCATCTCTGTGCAGTGATTTCTTGCTTTCTTTTGGTAGCAGGTTACGTTCTCTTAGCTCATAACAAAATTACAGATATATAGAAACACTGGGATAACAGTAGTTCCAGGGGTACCCAGGGCACAAATAAGCACTCACCCCAAATCTCCCCCTAACTGACCTTCAGACTGGGCCCCCTTAGCTCATAACAAGGTTACAGATATATAGAAACATTGGGGTAACAGTCACCCTGCTATAGTTCCAGGGGTACCCAGGGCACAAATAAGCACTCACCCCAAATCTCCCCCTAACTGGCCTTCAGACTGGGCCATTGGTGGAACAGTCACCCGGCTATATTTTCAGGAGTATTGAGGGCAGCAAATAAGAATTCGGCTTCAGATTCCAAAGCAGCACATAGGGGACCCCATGACAAACTCCCTAAGAGGAACCTATGAACTAAGTTGTAGATTCTTCAAATGAAGTTGTGGTGTGTCTTAAATAAATAGCTGCAGATTGTCATGAGGGAAGGGGTTGTGGTGGGTCTTTACTGATCCCATTATATCCCTGTTATGGAGAGTTGGATTTGGTGCATGGGTTGGACATGTGTTATGGAAAGACGGAACATACTTCGGATACTTCCCGGCAGAGAGGTTGTCTAAGGACAGTCTTTCTTTGTAGTTGTGAAAAACATGAAGACCTTCTCTCTGTTCTATTACAGCCCTTTTGAGATGAAGCCTCGGATCCATCAGACTGAGAATGAGCTAAAACGTACATAGGTTTATACTGGCTGCCAGTAGATTCATGGATTAAGATCGAGGCTCTTGTCACTTGTATTTAAAGAGAATCACAGAAATACATTCGGCAATAGCATTTTATATTCTTACAGTAAATAGCAGATACGATCTATTTCTGTCTGCCTGACAACAAAACTCTACTTTTCCATTCTAATTGGAAAATATATTGGGGAGAATTTGTTTAACTGTTCCATTTCAACTTGCGGATTTAGATTTGTTTTAAATTCAAGCTCAAAACAGCAGAAAAAGACACAACAAGGAACTGATGGTTTTTGGAATCCTGGGTTACAGAGTTGATTTTTTTAAAGGGATGCGGTCATGATATTTATGGTTTATTTTTTGTTTCTAAATTACACTGTTTACATTGCAAATAATTCACTCTGCTATTAAAAATGTTATTCTTGAACCAACACATGTACTTTTTTTAGCTGTAATATTGGTGTGGAGGCGCCATCTCACTGAACTGTGCCTGATTCTGAGCTTTGAGAAGGTTCCAGGACTTCAAGATGGAAATCTTTTGAGACAGCTATTGTTTCTTCCCTTCTTATTGTATTTCGCCACAACCCAAGTCATGATCCCTAGCCCCCCTAGTGGTAGACACGTGAATGGCATCCAAGCAGGAAAAAGCAGGGTTCCCCCCCCGCTTTGGTGCTGTTCTCCTGTCTACCACTAGATGGGGTCAGGGAACACCTTTAGCAATGCAAACAAATCTTTCAGCAGAGGTGTCAAGTAGCTGCTATCTGGTTAGCTGCCCATTGTTCTCTTGATAGGCTGCTAATGGGCTGCTGGGGAGGAAGGGGGTGATATCACTCCAACTTGCAGTACACCAATAAAGAGTGACTGAAGTGTATTAGAGCACAAGTCACATGACCTGAGGGTACCTGGGAAACTGACAATGTGTCTAGCCCCATGCAGGGTTGTTTCTGAAGCAGAAGCACAAAGCAGCCTCCCTAGTCTGCTTACCTTACCTGGAATGGGGTCTGGGGGGAGACCACAACAGTAGTGCAGAGAGTACAATTGCGCTTTCTCACACTAGTAAAGTAAAAAAAAAAAATGAAAAGTTCCAGAAGTGGCTTTTCGCCACCCCACCCCATTTTTAAACTCATTGGCGCAGCACCCCTGGCTCCATGCCAAATTTCAAAATTTGCTCTTTTAAAAACAGATTGTCCCTTTAAGGTAGGGGAATAAGAGTGCATTTACAGAGATATCAACCTCCACTGACTGAATTCCAGGTGTTAACTTTGGCCATGTCCCTGTCATGCCCAGGTACAGTATCCCTAGTTAAATCCCAGCCATGTCTATTGCTCCATCCTGGTCCCTTATATCAGGATGCCATTCAACAAAATCAGGATGCCCCACCTGCAGCCTTGTATTTATGTACATATTGTTTTCACAAGTTGGAACCTGCAAGGATTATTCACCCAAGAACTAAGTCAAAACCCTTACTTAAGGTGTACAGTATCTAGTAAAATAAAGTAGGTGGGACTTTTAAAGTTTTCTTGAAAACGTTTCACCACTCGTCTGAGCGGCTTCTTCAGTTCAGAAGCTGCTCGGATGAGCGGTAACACGGTTTCAGGAAAACTGAGTAAGTCCAGTTGCCTTTGACTTCTACTAAATACTGTATATCATGATCTGGATGAATGAGAATCTTCATAGACTCACTTATGGTGGCCTCAGCAGGAGTGACGATAGTTCTGTGAGCAAGTTTGGCTCTTACAACTGTATGAGAACATGGCGTGGTCTCTCTGGTCCATGTCCAGTAGGAAGTTGGGCAGCATATGGTAGAGACTACAGGTGGCAGAAGATCCTGTATCACTATTGGAGTCTCCAACCTTCCTTCATGGGAGGTGGCCCCTTTTCTATCTCTGGTCCTTCATTGAAGAAGAGGGGTAGCCATTTCAAAGGGTCTCTTACCCCAGTCCAACCTGTTCAGCAATGCATGGCAACAGAATTCTACTTTCCCCACAATGAATTTCTTCAACCATTGAAGAGTTGATTTGATGTTTCGATATAGTGACTGCAACTTCAATTGGCAGAAGCAGTATAAATCAGTTTTCTTTCTATATATTCAACTGTTTATTTACAGAACATTAATGACATTTTTAACCCAAGTTCCTTTGCAATCTGGCCTGACACTGGAGGTCACTCAATTACCTGAGATAGTTTGGGCAACTGGTTCCAAGACATCTGCTGGTGCTTCTTCTTGAGACCATCCTTGATGATGAGGTTTCCATGGAAGGTTTTAAAGCAGGACATCATCGTGCTCTGCCTTAGCAACATGTTCTTCTGCTTTGCTGCTCACAGCCTGATCCAATAATTATTTCTGCCTTGACAATAGCATTTGTCTCATTTCATTGAAGCATCTGTGTCGGTGAGTGGCTTTTCCTTCTGTTCTTTTTGTTATGCAGATTTATGAGTAGGGTCTCCGTTTCCTTTTTTATCATTTCATATTACCATAAGTTGTACTTATCATGCCTAACCCCAGTGTTCTTTAACTTTTTTCTCAAGGGACCCTAATTAATTTGTGGAATCAAATCCCAATAATTTGTGCCTTTGAATGGCAAGGACTGGGCAGAAGGGGAGATTTGAGACACCTTGTGTTTCTCCCACCCTCCATGAATACAGGACTGATGGACACAGGCAGCACTGTATTCATAGGAAAGGCAGCAGGTCTCTGAACTATAAAATAGAGGGCAACGATGTGCTACAATTCAAGGAGAGAGGAAGACCATGTGCAAGAAAATTGGAGGATTATGGGTGTTTTTTGCACTTTGCACACTTGTTTGTAATGTTCCGCATCTTTGTTTATGCAGAACAATGATTTACTCACCTCACCTGAGAATTTCTGCACACTTATAGAAACCATGTTTGGTAGCCAATAGTAATGGGCTATGCTCAGAATTACATATTACATTCCTTAACCATTCTTAACGTGCATTTTTTAATTTACTGTCTTTAAAAGTATTTACTTGTGGTTAAGCTGATCAGCCCTCAAATTGATTCCAGTGCCACCGCTAACTAAGTTTGGTTTTCATCAGTAGTTTCTTTTTACTGTTATTTTTTTCTTTCAGTAGACCACAAAGGGTTCATGTGGGGTGGAAATCAGGTCATGAAACTCCTCGGTAACTTATAATATCCTTATATTTTACAAGAGGGGGTACTTTATTCACTATTTATTACATGTGTTCACGGTCTTGTATTGTATAATGCATGGAAACAGACAGAAGTAAGTTGGTTACCAGCGGCTTTGGTTAGTCAGCACCACCATAAATATATTAAGTACAAAGTTCAGTGAACTAAACTCAATGTTATCTCGCAACCCGCTATCCACATTTTATTAGATGTGCCAAAGCCAAACTAGTTGCTCTACACAAAGCTCCCTTCTAAGGCAGAATTCCATGTTAAGGTGGCCATACACGAAAAACAAGCTGATCTTTCCTCGATTTGCCCAGGGCACCCACCCTAGGGTCGAATGATCGGATTGCAACAAAGGAAATGGGTGTAGACAGATCATAGGACTGCATCAACTATCCGATTCAGTCTTCGATCGTAGGAAAAATCAAACGTGACAGATTAAGATCAGGCCTATTTTTGGCCTGATATAGATGGGGGAAAACCATCGGAAGCCCCACACACAGTTAGATAAGATGCCAAATCTGTCTAAAGGACCGATATCGGCAGCTTTAAACTGCTCATGTATGGCCACCTTAACTCAAAGTACTCACTTGCTGCCGGTGAGGCAAATCTCGAAACCCTCAGTGGGGATAATGGAAGAGACTGAGAAGCCTCAGTCTACATAACAAATAAAAGGTCAACGTGAGTCCTCCCTAAACCACTCTGCTGAACATACTGCATGCTGTTACCTCCATGTACCAGACAACCAAACCAACCTGATAACTTTATAATCCTCACAGAATGTGAAGCCTCTTTGTCATCCAATTCCAACCCAGGGGTGGCTTATTCACTAGTTGTCCTCTCACTGGATGTATGAAATATCTCCATGGAATTAGAAACCTCAACACTGGTGGTCACCTCTTGGGTTTCTGGCAGTGTAACTGATAGATAAGCCCCTTTAAAGCAGACACAATGTGTTGTTTGTGGTTGTTCTCTCACCGAATATCTTAAATGCCTCCATGGGACTAGAACTCTAAACAGTAGTGGTGTCACCATTATAACCTCTTAGATTTCTGGCAGTGTAACTGGTGAATGATAAGTCCCTGAAGAATAGACACAGGCGGAGCTCCATGCCTCAGCTATTATCATGGCCTTCAATTATAGAGTATTAAGATGACAGTTGGGTTGTTTATTGAGGTCTATGGCACCTCTTCCTTTTTGAGTGCCAAGGGTCCCCCCAACTTTCTAGCAGTGTTCTCTTTCTCCCACCATCCTAGCAGCTACCTGGGCAGTCTCAATAGGGAAATTTAAAAAATGAAAGTCTAGTAGCCATATAAGTAAACATAAAAATAAAGTTTGAAATGATTAATACAGGTATGGAATCTGTTATCTTGAAACCTGTTATCCAGAAAGTTCTGAATGACAGGAATCTCCCATGGACTCCATTTTAATCACAACATTTTGATTTTTAAAATTATTTTTTTCTCTGTAATAATTAAATTATAATTAATATAATTAATTAGTATAATCCTTATTGGTGACAAAACAACCCTATTGGGTTTATTTAACGTTTAAATAAATTAATTTTTAATTTTTCTGAGTATTTTAATTAATAAAGTCTGACAAAACTAGAATCCACAATGTGACCTCATTTATTAATAAAAAAGCATGATTTAATCAGAGCAGGGACAAACTCGATAAAAACGAGGGGAAATCCTAATCGTACTATTTTTTCATGAATGGCTCGATTTTTTCTGGGATTTTTTCCCTGAAAAGCCCAACTTTCGCAGATTTTTGCCTGTAGTCCGACATACAGCAGTTGAATTTTTGCGCAGGCCGCAGAAACGTCAAATAGTTTTTTTTCACTAAAAATTTGGATTTCATAGTAAAAATTTTTCTAGTTTTTGGCATTTGGACTTTAATAAATAACCACCTAAATGGTTGGAGATCCAAATTACAGAAAGATCCCTTGTCTAAAAAAACCCCAGGTCCCAATCATTCTAGATAATAGGTCCCATACCTGTATTCCCCTCCAAGAATATACTGTAGTTACATGGCTGCTGTAATAGAATGTATTTTGCTGAATTTTAAAGACAATGTATCATTGCTAAACTGTTGCTTCTGTTTCCACCGATAAGTCATTAGTAAATAATAACAGCACATGCGTCTTTAATCTAAGGAGTTAAAGCAGTAGCAACGCATCATATTCCTTTTTTGCATTAAGAGATTTTGAAATATCCAAGAAACACATGTTTTACTGCACAAAATGAACCAAACTATGAGCAACATTCAAATTCAATTTTTATAACACAAAACAGCCTGGTCGCAATAGATTTTCAGAATGATAAGTACTGGGAATGGGGGATATTTCATTGTTTCCCCAAACAAGCAAAGGACAAGAAATTGTAGAGTACAGGGGCCAAAGTTGTTTTTTAACTAAATGAGAGGCTTATTTTTTTTACAACATGGATGTTGTCTAAAGCATAGGCCATTGGTTGCATTATCAAGGTTCTGTTGAGTACAGTGGAAGGCCTATACTGTTGATGGGGAAGTGACTAGATTTAAAGTAACAGCAAGCACTTAGCCCTAAATTCCACTTAAAATATATACAGGTCATGGGTTTATTACCCCAATGGCAGAGCTACCAATTACCCTGAAGTGTATGAGAATAGGGAAGAGGGGTAACCATGACTGTCCTTACTCCTGGATTGCACTATAACTACTTTATCCTAATCCTCAGTCAGAGGGTCCCATTCCACAACTTCACTAAAGTGATGGGTTAGATGAGGCATTATTTTCTAGTATTAAAGCCTCCCTTTTCTTAGTTGATTTAGCATATCCAGAGGATTCCAATGAGTATGTGTTATTGGTTCCTTCCCTTTTTCTAAAACAAGGGAACCAGGAAATACCCAAATACATGTGGGCCAATGAGAGTACTAACCTTACACTAGCATAAGTTAAGTTAATTTATTCATATCCCCTATATAATTATAACACTATTTTGACGCCACATGAATTATAGGATGTATACCATACACATGCCCTGAATCCCTTTTGCTATATGAAATGGTACTGGAAGTTCCTCTCAATGGCAGTGCCTCCACATAGTGGGATCCAGTCATACACCTATGGGTGGCCCCACTAGGAACCAATGAGTAAACACACTGTTGCAGTAAAACAAATGGAACTTTATATAAGAATAAAGGCAAAATGCAGTTACATGACAATAACACCTCTGCCCTGGGGATTACGTGAGGTAGTCCGATTCCTGGCACAGTCTTCACCAGGCAAAGTCCCACACTCCACTCCTGGGGGACAAAGAGAGTCACAGTCCATTTCTCAAAGAGCTCTTAAACTTTCCCCAGGTAGTGTTCCCCAGGTAGTGTAACCTGCCCCAAATACCTCTCCTGTTGGACAGAGGTAGTTTCTCCCACGTAGCAGGCACACAGACAACACCTGTCCTCACACAGGGGCCATACATGCCTTTCCATACCCTCCCTCAGGCAGAACTCTCATTGGGGACACAGATGGGTCAGGCATCCACAGCAACTCAATCCTCTGGCTGGGCTCCCAAGCTTTCCTAGTGAGCACATGGCAGCTCAGCTTTTTATACTCCTTGCATAACAGTGACACCTTCTGGACAAATCTGGAATCTGCCAGGGCTCAATGCACGTGGGACAAAGGACTCGCTCCCCCTCCCAGATCCAATTTAGGTCCAACACTTAAAAAGAAGGAGATTTCCAACCATGTGAAGATGGTCTCTACATTATCACTCTTTATTTTATATACAGGGACCTTTCTAAGTGTAAGGGTTCTGAGTATAGCTCATGCTCTACTGTTACCTGGCCCAGAGCGGGAATAGAAAAGACCTGTAAACCTTAGTTGTACACTATAGATACTTATATTGGTGCTGCATCTGCCAGTCACACTGGAACTGAGATCACAGATGTTGTGCTTGGGGTGTAGTCCCACCTTCCCTAACACTATACAGAACAGAAAGTACACTCCGAATGGAAAAAATTCAGATCAGTGAACAATTTACAAAATAATCAAAAGAAAACTGCATAGCCTAGAGTTATTTAACACCAGAAGTCCAGCGCTGCCATTAATTGAAACAAGCCAATATCACTTTAACAGATGCTACATTTTATTGGACAATTTTTATAATTTGTTTTTTATATTTTGCAGAATAAAATTTGAGACTGTTTGCTTCTTGGCATTTATAAATAGTCAGATGGAAAATGATTGCATATGATAAATAGGGGAACATTTTCTGTGTATGGAGAATTGTTATATATGTAATATAACATGACCAAATGTCCACTCCATATATTTAGTCTTCCAGTTGGCATCCTTATAGGAAATGTTCTTTGGCTCTCTTCACTTAACAGACTGAGCTAACTACTTCATTGTGGTGTGAATAATGATTTCCTGTGCCTGACAAGAACACTAATCAACTATAGAGGAGCTTTAATTGCATCTGCAAGTCAATAAGCAAAGACGGCATTGAAGTTATAGAGCAGCTTTGCATTAATGCTCGCTTAAACGGCTTCTTATGAAGTTCATATGGGGACAGTGAAATATAGCTCATGAGAACCTACTTTGTGCACTTAATTAGCGACGTTCAAGCTTCTGATTTATATATGTGATGTTAGCAAGCTCTAAGATAAGCCTTGAAGGCCTGGGTCTCCTACATCTAATTATGGGTCTTTAATATTCTATTAAATATGAATCATATCTTCAGCTATTGAAGAAGTGTCATATTGTGAACTATTGAAGTGCCAAAGCTTCAGTTACTGAAGAAGTTTCATATCTTCTACACTTTCCAAAACTGGGGTTTTTTCATGTCGCACGGACATTGAATCAACAATACTGTTCCACCAGGATAAGGATACTTGTAGAAACCGGCGGCTCTACAAGCTTGCAGGAATTTTTATAGTCAACAATTCTGGTCCCACAATTCCATAGGTAAAGGACCTTAAAGAAGAACAACAATTACAGGTATTGGATCCGTTATCCGGAAACCCGTTATCCAGAATTACAGAAAGGCTGTCTCCCAGAGGCTCCATTTTATCCAAATAATCCAAATTTTAAAAAATGATTTCCTTTTTCTCTGTAATAAAAAAACAGTAGCTTGTACTTGATCCCAACTAAGATGCAATTAATCCTTATTGGAAGCAGAACCAGCCTATTGGGTTTATTTAATGTTTATATGATTTTCTAGTAGACTTAAAGGATAAGTAAACCTTTAAAATAAGTGAATTTAAAAATGATGAGGTGCTATTCTAAGCACTTTTGTCATTTACATTCATTCATTATTTTTCTTTAATTCCAAGATATTAAGGGATACATGTACTGTTAATATGAATGAATTTTGTTCTAACATCGCCACCTGCTGGTCATTTTCCCACCAGTCTGACCACCAAGTAGTCAAGGAAGTTGTCAGGAGAAGGAAAGAGGCTGCTCTGATGTTCTTCTGCATAGGAACAATTAGAGAAAGATTTCTAATTGTTTTTCCTAAGCAAAAGAACATCAGAGCAGCCTCTTTCTTATTCCACACAACCTGACTACTTGGTGGGAAAACGACCAGCTGGTGGCGCTGTTGTAACAAAATTAATTCATATTAACAGTACATGTATCCCTTAATATCTTGGAATAAAAAATAAATGCATAATGAATGTAAATTACAAAAGTGTAGCATTGCACCCTCTTCAATTTTACATTCACTTATTTTATGTTTATTTATCCTTTAAGGTTTGAAGATCCAAATAAAGGAAATCATTCTGGATGACAGATCCCATCCCTGTACATGGAACGATCCAAATCAAACTAAATTGCCCATTGCATCAAACACTGCTATAGATCATAAATGATATGGCTCTGGCTGTACCTACATTGTGTTGTTGCCTCAAGTGATGTGCAGGTTGGGTTTTTCCCGACCCGCACCCGCCCGCCACCCGCCCAACCTCCACCCGTGCCTTCCTGACTTCCGGGTTCCTCTTATAGACCCGCCCCACCGTTGACGTCACAAAAGGGGTGATGACATCACTAATTGCCTCCATTATTGACCTCCAGTGATGAATGTTCAGGAAACATGGTGGAATGCTTGTTGTGCTTTATGATTGAATAATTTATAAATAAAATATCTCCTACATAAGATCATACTATGGCCATTCTCAGCAAGACCTGATTGTCTAATCCCACAGCTGGCCAGTATAACTACCCTTTTATTTAACTTGATCTCCTTTCACTTTAGTTACTAAATACATTTGGTGGCCACAACAGGAGTTAACTTCAGACTTTACCCCTTTCTTTGTAGGGTAACATTTAATTACTTTTCTGTTGCATTTCTTATGAGCAGCCCATGTCAGATTCTTTATGAGATTCAGACCCGGTTTCATATTTCATTGAGACCCCTATAAGAAAAGCCACTTTTCATGCTTAAGTCCTTTTCAAATCCCTTCAAACCAGTCACTGTACATTCTGCATTTTATCTTTTTTCCCTCTGGCCTGGGGCCAAACACAATCCTTCTACTCTCCTTACGTTTCTCAGGGTAAATACAAGCCTTCATTTAGCAGTGGATCCAGCCTGAGAATAAAAGCTTAATACCTTGACAGGCCTGGATATTATTTTGGGTCCTAAGTCTGATTTATTGCGGTAGCCGGCAAGCCAGCCTGGTGAAATATTTGCTGCTGCTCGCAAGGATCTGGAAAAATGAAGTGTGAAGTTCTGAAGGGAGCAGGCAGCAGTCCTCCAGTCACTAAACACTTCCAAGGAGTTGGCAGGGGAACAGAGCTGTGGTCTGAAAGCATCAGCCTCAAAGGAATACGGGAGGAGAGCTGTGCTCTGAGAAGCGACAAAATATTGCTGGGCTTTAAAGAAGCTGTTCGAGCCTGTGAACCCCACATGAAAATGAACATGTTGCAGCATAATGAATATAGAGTATGACTACAAAGTCCCAGCTGGATTAAGGTTTCCCAACTCAACCGAGGTCAAGAGAACAGGTTGATCAAGCCCCGGTCTTAAGTTTCTTTTTCTCAAAAACAAGCAATGGATGTAAAACCTCAGGAAGGGACTGCAAAGCAGAGCAGGATCAACGTGTCCCTCTAATGTGGGTCAGTTTTTAATTTTAAGAGCATAAATCCTTTGGTTCTGCTTTTCACTGTAATGTTTCAACCTCAAGAAATTCTACCCCTTCCGGTAAACATGCACTCAACGTTCTGCTAGACCTTTGGGTAGTAAAACTTACAATCTCAATGGCTGACACATGGCAGTGAGTTGATATTTCATTCATACAGCATGGGCCAAGCCAACAGGCTCAGTTTTGTCTGATATCTACTGGATTTGGTCATGAATTTACATTTTTGCTCTCATGTGTTGGCCTAAACAATGGGAATTATTTGAAAAGAAAAATGGCAATTGCAGTCCAGTAACCCATAGTTCTTATAGAATAACACAACCAGCATGTTCAGTGTTATTTGTCTAATTATCCTCTCTACACTTTGTAAGGTTTTATTTCCCCATTACCCAAGCAGCATGCTGTATCACCCAGATATTACTGGGCCCCACTACAAATTATTTCACTGGCCCCCAAAATGTCTAGAGGTTGACCTGTTTTATCAATATTTATTGAGATTGTAAATGAATTAGGACATTGTGTGGACCCTATACCTCCTGCCCCCCCCCCTTCAGCCACAGGGTCTGTGTCAGGTACCACAGTCTGAAGGTGATAGCCTCCCCTTCCTTCCAACACGGCCTGCGCCCTGGAGATGAAAACAGGACAATCCAAGCTGAGAAATGTCAGGAGTGCCAGGAAACTCATGAGAATAGTCATACAGTCTATGGGTATAGGCACTTAACTGCAGGCAGAGATTAGTAGTTGCACAAGAGCCTTTTTCAAGGAACGGGCTGGGTCATAACCAGAAGATCCAGAAGCTGAGAAATCAAGCCAAAGGGGTTTCAAGAAGAGTGGTCCGAAAACAAGCCAAGAGTCAGGAATCCGAAAGGTCATGCTTGCGAGTTGAGTCGATGCACACACTCCAATATGGACCTGCATGAAATGTGTGCACAAGCACGCTGAAGTGTATGCAGATTGATGCGCATGTGCTGACTGGATGGACTATGCCACCAGGGCTGCTGCCTCAGGGCCCTCCTACGGCCCAACCCTGCCGTGCCAGTGTGGACAGAGCCGCCGGCCCAGTCTGACACCAGGTGGTGCAGGCCCTAGTGCAGTCGTACCTTCTGCATCCCCGGTAGCTCCTTGAAAAAATGGGCGTGCCCCGAAACATCGCATTTTCTGGATTAAAATGATTGCACGGGGATACCTGCAAAAGTCTTGTGTGCCAGTGTGCTTGCTTTCTACAGATAACTGGAGGCTGCCGTTGCCTCTATCACTGAGCACCAAGCAATTTGCTAATTAATAGGGATGCACCGAATCCAGGATTCAGTTTGGGATTCGGGCAGGATTCGGCCTTTTTAAGCAGGATTCGGATTCGTCCGAATCCTTCTGCCTGGCCGAACCGAATCCGAATCCTAATTTGCATATGTAAATTAGGGGTGGGGAGGTAAATCATGTGACTTTTTGTCACAAAACAAGGAAGTAAAAAATGTTTTCCCCTTCCCACCCCTAATTTGCATATGCAAATTGGGTTCGGATTTGTTTTGGTATTCGGCCGAATCTTTCACAAACGGTTCGGGGGTTCGGCCAAATCCAAAAAAGTGGATTTGGTGCATCCCAACTAATTAATTATACAACACACGTGTGCGAGAGCTCTTCCTCTTCCCGGTAGTTCCGCCACTGTATGGACTCTGCTTCCTCTGTAGTTATGCTCCTTAATTGCCTTATCATAGTAGGACTATGCAACGGGGCTTATTCTTCAAGAGTACAGAAAACTGCATACGCTCCCTAGTTGGCAAACTCCCAAGTGTTGTTTAAAATGGCATTTTTGTGCTGCTCACAATAAAAAAATGAATTTTCTGGTGTTTATTACATCAGCTAGCAAAGGTTAGCGTTAACACCTGCTCTGGAGTTCCGTTAAATATTGCACTGCGAAATGTGCTTTGCGATTGCAAAATTTTATTACACACACTGTTCGCAGTGTTCGAAACACACACTGTTCGAAACATATTACATTCCCCCGTTTCTGTATTTAGCCTTTGTGTATTACCCAATAATGATACACATTGCACTCAATACAATATACTCATGTATCTGATGATGTCAGAGAGTGACAAACAGAATTTGCACATTTCTGGCCAATCAGTTTTGACGATTCCTCTGCTTCTGATTAAATTTCACAAGTTTCACAATTTCCTCTTAATCCAGTTGCATGAAAGACAGGATTAAATATGAACATTCTCATCGCTAAACGATGTTTCCCAGGAATCCTCGGGAGACTCGCGCGATGTAATAGGGATGATTGTAACGTTGCGCAGAAATGTTCATCAGGATCAGATGGGAAATAGATTTTGCTGATTTACAGCAGAGAATTTTGCATCCCCTTTGAGCTCCAAGATAAAAAAAACAATCAGGACCAAAGACGGGGGGAATGTTTATGGAAGGATCTGTCATCCTAATTATTCCTTTGAATGTTTTTATTCACAGCAATGAAAGCCATAAGCAGCCAGAGAAGGGTCTTTATTGAGCAGAGTATGGGGAACGTTGGCTTGTTAACTGAGCGCCGAGGAGGAGGTGTCGTAGAAAATAAAATTCAATAAAAAACATGTGGTTTGAACATCTGATTCAAAAACCGTTGGCTCTGTCATCTGAATCTATTTCACTCGCTGTACAGTGGGCAGTAATGTTTTATACAGTCTAATAAATATAATCATTTTATGCTGAGCTTTCATTTATGGGGCAAACAGGCTTTGCCATGTGTGAAATAGATACGATGTCAAGAGAGAGCCACCAAGGAAGGATTTACGTCTATATGCGGAACCGCAAATAATAATGTGCTCATACTCGGCCAAGAACCACTTAAAGGGGTTGTTCACCTTTAAATGAACTGTTAGTATGATGAAGAGAGGGATATTCTGAGACAATTTGCAATTGGTTTTAATTTTTTATTATTTGTGGTTTTTGAGTTATTTAGCTTTTTATTCAGCAGCTCTCCAGTTTGCAGTTTCAGCCATAGGGTCCAAATTCCCCTAGCAACCATGCACTGATTTAAATAAGAAACTGGAATATGAACAGGAGAGGTCTAAATAGAAAGACGAGTAATAAAAAGTACAATAACAATACATTTGTAGCCTTACAGAGCATTTGATTTTAGACGGGGTCAGTGACCCCCTTTGAAAGCTCAAAAGAGTCGGAAGAAAAAAACAAATTATTAAAACATTTTTTGAATTTGAATTTGAAAAGTTGCTTAGAATTGGCCATTCTATGACATACTAAATGTTAACTTAAAGGTGAATCACCTCATTTAATTACTTAATGGGAGGTGTCAGACCAGAGCCTTGAAAAAGGGCAAGAATATTGTTAGATAGAATGAGGAGAAACCAGTAGATGTTGAGCATAAGATGAGTCAGAGTTGTCTGAACTGGGATGGACATCTGGAACATTTTTATAGTCATGTCTCACTCTGCCTAGTGCTGTGGTTGTCAGACTTTCTGTTCAAACACCCATTGGAGATTCTGTATATTGTTTAGACACCCCCTTTTAACATGATTAAATATATACTTTATATTATAAGTATAACCCTAATTTGGTTACTGTCTCTTCAAATAGCAATTAACCCTTGGCAATCCAGGACCCTGAGTCCCTTTTGAGTATGAAAAGTAATGGGAACTGGGATTTACAGCGCAGTGCCTCCACCTAGGGAACACTGAGGAGCACATCTCAGGGAATTTCCACTAGGACAAATAAAACACAGTTTGCAGTAAAACAAATATAAACTTTATGTAAAACTGTATGCAACAATTTTAAATGTAAATCACACAATATAGCTTTTACTCTGGGGAACCTGTGTGGACTATCAACCCCTGGCACAGTCTCTCAATGCCACAGGCCCACAATCCACACCAGGTGGATAAAAGTGGAATCAATTCGGTCAGATCAATTCCTTTCCCCAAGAGCTCTTATGTCCCCAGGTAGCACTACCTGCCCCAAAGTACTTTTCCCTTTGAAAGTAGTAGCCGCTCCCACGTGGCAGGTACACGAGCAAGACCTGTCCTCACCCTGGGGAACACACCGTGGCCAAAGTATCCACAGGCAGAAGATAGAAACTTGCTCTCCCTAATGCTCAAATACTTTCTCATTTCTCAACGCAGAGCACAACGCAGCTAGTGATGGGCGAATTTGTCCAGTTTTGCTTCGCCACAAATTTCGCAAATTTCCTGTGAAATTCACGAAACGGGTGAAAAATTTGCAAAGTGACGATTTAAATAAATTTTCCCATCACTAAACGCAGCACTTTCCAAGCTCTTCTGATTAGTCTTTTCATACAGCACAGTTACACTCCACAGATCTGGCTCTGGCTGCTGCCTCAGGGGTTCATTTATAAGCTCTGTCTGTAATCCTGTAAATTTGGCTCCAAAGTCAGGCACCCCCCCCCCTCTCACAGGAATGCACTGGGGTGCCCAGCCAATTGGATGGCTCTCCAGCCTGTAACTGGGCTAGATGATGTCACAGACAGAAAAACAGGGGATGGACTTGTCTGATCCCCTACATAAGTTTTAACATATGTTATTATATATATACTTTTCACCCCAAATGTAACTGAATTGACCTTCAAGCTGGGCTTTCAGGTGTATCAAGGTGAACAAATGGCCATTTTCCTAATTCTCAACTTAACTGTCCATCAGCTCCCCCTGCCACTGCTCAAAGCCCACAAGGGGTCCAGCACCACATTTTGGAAAACCACTTGTCTAGTGTCTCTGGTCAACTGTCACTTAATATCCATAAGTCCACACATTAAGAAATTTGAAACCATTATACAGGGGTGAGGTCTAGTTATCAGATGACAAAATTAGATATAGCTTACAGCAGTACACATTTATTTATATACCCTGGGATATTTAGATGTTGCCTTGTGCATTTATATGGTCACAGAACAACCGCTCAGTAACTTCTAATATGCTTATCATTTACAGTAGGGGGTACATTATCCCTTATAATACATGAGTGATACTCAGAGTTCCCTGTATAACTCAGCCTGCAGCCTTGTGCCTTTATATGGTCACAGAACAACCTCTCAGTGACTTCTAATATCCTTATCATTTACAGTAGGGGGTACATTATCCCTTATAATACATGAGTGATACTCAGTGTTCCCTGTATAACTCAGCCTTGTGCCTTTATATGGTCACAGAACAACCCCTCAGTGACTTCTAATATCCTTATCATTTACAGTAGGGGGTACATTATCCCTTATAATACATGAGTGATACTCAGAGTTCCCTGTATAACTCAGCCTGCAGCCTTGTGCCTTTATATGGTCACAGAACAACCCCTCAGTGACTTCTAATATCCTTATCATTTACAGTAGGGGGTACATTATCCCTTATAATACATGAGTGATACTCAGTGTTCCCTGTATAACTCAGCCTTGTGCCTTTATATGGTCACAGAACAACCCCTCAGTGACTTCTAATATCCTTATCATTTACAGTAGGGGGTACATTATCACTTATAATACATGAGTGATACTCCAAGTTCCCTGTATAACTCAGCCTGCAGCCTTGTGCCTTTATATGGTCACAGAACAACCCCTCAGTGACTTCTAACATCCTTATCATTTACAGTAGGGGGTACATTATCCCTTATAATACATTAGTGATACTCAGAGTTCCTTGTATAACTCAGCCTGCAGCCTTGTGCCTTTATATGGTCACAGAACCCCTCAGTGACTTCTAATATTCTTATCATTTACAGTAGGGGGTACATTTTATATATATATATATATATATATATATATATATATATATATATATATAGATATATAGATATATATATATAATAACCCTTTTTTGAGGTAACACTGAACATGTGTAGCACATGATCAAACTTTTTGGGGTAAATTGAAAATGCAGTCCAACATTTCTCGTGTTGTTGTCGGTTAGCTGACAGCAGTTGATAAAGTCCATAGTGTGTCTTTTAGCCATAAAATGCCAAATCTGCCCCAGGGGCCTCCATCTGGACATCCCTGGAGAAGTCGTATTGATGCTTAACACTATACACAAATGTGGGGAAAAGAAACTTTTATGCTGAAGTCCAATCTCATTCCTGTGCTTCGAATTTCCAATTCATAAGCTATTTTTAGCTAAATCCTTGGCAAAATCATGTAACATTAATACTTCAATGGTAACATGATCCCGCAGACCATTCGTTTAATCTTTTTTCCTTACAGTGTTTTAATACAGGCAATTTTCAAGGACATGGAATTAGCCGGTTTCCACTGTTTCTTCAACAATGTGAAATGGTTAGGGGCCAAGAGAAATAAAGATATTCAGCGTATTAAAAACTCCGCCGGATCAAGTCATTTTGGTACTCCGGTCTCATGGATGATGACTGGAAAATGAGAAAAAGATAAATAACGTGTAAGTGGTCGTGAACAGAACAAGGGATTTCTCATTATAATGGTGGATGAGGAAGGCGGATGGGTCAATGACTTAAACAAGAGAACTGCTAATCCTGGAGTAACCTCTAGTGATGGGCGAATTCGCGAAACGGCGCCGGCGTCTCGTTTTTGACGCTGGCGCCCGTTTTTTCGACGCCGACGCCCGTTTTTGACGCCGGCGTCCGTTTTTCGAAAAAAAATTTGACGCCGGCGAATTTTTTCGGCGAATTTTCGCGGGCGTTTAGCGAATTTATTCGCCTGCCGCGAATCGCGCAAATTCGCCGCAAATTCGCGCCTGGCGAATAAATTCGCCCATCACTAGTAACCTCTTGAGATATAGCTGATGCCTTCACAATACCCAGAATCTGTCCAATAAGCTGGTCTTGTGCCATAACTCTGCCTGAACTCAAGCAACAAATTGTCTCATTCAGACGAGTAGAAGCCTAACATGCACAATACTTTTTTAAAAATCTACAAAATCTAAAAATCTACAGATTCCACAATTATGCTCCACAAGGATGTGTCCTTTGCTCTGTACTCTGTATCTAATGAGCAGATTTATCAAAGGTCGGATTTATGTGATTTTTTTTTTACTCTTGTGAATTCAAATACATTCACAACTCGAATGGGAGGTTATTTAAGAAAAAATTTGAACGTCTATTCCATCGAATAGTCCCAAAACCGAAAATTTGAATCAAAAATTTTGTCTTAAACTAATTACATTACTCTAAACCACGAAAAATGCTGAATTTGTTAAAAGAAAAAAACATGAAAAACACTAATCCAAAATCTTCACCATCTAAAAGCTGTCCAGGGCATGAAGAATTCATTGGGATTTGTCATTTTCCTATCTTTAATTTAAGGTTTTTGGTGGGGTTTTTTTTTTCATTTGTATTTGCATGAAAGTTTCAGGAATTTTGAGGCTTTTGTATTAGTATTCAGATTAGTATCTCATTTTTATACATTCGTGCTTTTTATTTAAGGCTGTTCATTTTTGGTATAAAAAAAAAGATTTTTTGTGGTTTCTAAAATCTTTAAAATCACTAAAATCAAAATGTTGATAAATGGGCCTCCCCATGTGTTTTGGAGTCTTAATATGAAATAGGCCTTCACGTTAGCGTATACTTTTTTGTTGAAGTCCACCTTTTGAGACCAAACTTTTGGTCAGGAGACTCCATAGATTATAAACATTGTATATCAGCAATTCACCCATTCAATTTAATTCCAAGAGTATATAGGACAGAGAGGAAAAACTTACCCCATATCTCATCTTAGCTGTCAATCATGCTGAGACAGCAAATAATAGGCATTCTTCCTTAATATTACCTTAACTGGCCTTCAGGCTGGACCCCAACAGCAACTGGCTTTACTGGACCATGGTGGGAACAACCTTGTAGGGCAAAAGAACTTAGAAGAAAAAAATATCTCCATTATATCCTGTGTGACTGGGGTGGAACATTCTATTTCAGTTTATCAGCCCAGATCCCCAGAAAGTTACTTGCTTATGAAGGTCTCGTTTTGTAGACTTTTTACGACTTTTGTAATGAGGTTGTTGAAAGGACTGGTAGCGCCAAAAATGAAAACTATTTATTTGATTTGACATACTATTTATTTTGATCCTGTAAAATCCTCTTTTTGATGTAGACCTGTATTTTATTGCAATGTGTTTGCTATCAGCTCTGCTGTGTTCAGCCATTTTTTATTTGTTGTCTAGACAATGATGATACCCAGTCTGTTGTGCTCAATGGCAATATAAATAATTCATAGTCATGAACTTCCCAAAGTCCAACCAGAAATTGCAGATTGCGGGATTTCTTGTCCCTTCCGATCGAGATCTGGCCGATTTTCGGCCAGATCTCGATCGGTGAAGCCTGTCGGGGGGCCCCATACACAGGCCAATAAGCTGCCGACACGGTCTATCGGCAGCTTTTATCGGCACATGTATGGCCACCTTTAGGGGTAAATTTATCAAAGAGTGAAGTTCCGCCACTAGAGTGAAATTCCGCAGCTCTCAATTCATTTCTATGGGATTTTGAAAGGCGTATTTATCAATGGGTGAAAGTAAAAGTTCACCCTTTGATAAATACTTTGATAAATACTCGGAATTTCACTCTAGTGGCGGAACTTCACTATTAACTTCACTCTTTGATAAATATACCCCTATAGGTGGCTCTGTAATCCAAGACCAGGTGATGGGCCAAACTTTGTTAATCCAGAAATTTGGCGAGCGGGCAATTTAGATCACATAGGGGACCTGTGCAGGCAGGTTGGTAGATGATCACACCCACATTCATCTTCTGATGGAATTTTACTCTTGGCTAAGCCTACCAGATATTAATCAAGGGGCTCTTATTTTGACCCTTACATGGTAAAATGAGCACATACATAAACATTTCGGGATATGTGAATGTAATAAAAATTGTTTGCAGCTATATACCAAAATTAGAACTGTTTTCCGTTGGAGATGCCAACTTTTCCATGTTAGATGCCATTCATCCATGTACTTTTGAGCCAGCCGGGATGACCAGATTGTATGACAAATAAGTCAAAGAAAGTATGTCAGGCATTTACACAAGTTAAGTTTTAAGTTTTCGTAAAAAAACATTACTTACGGGAGCAAGGCTAGCCTGAACCCCTCGCCAAAATGTAGTCCCTTTACTTTAAGGTCAGTAAAACCTTGGAAGAGCTACCTCCATTGTATCAATGGTTGGAGCTCAGTGCTGTTCTTTGTAGCTAAATCTTACACTACAAGAGAGGCTTCCCAACAGCATCCAACCTGTGCAGAAGGCGGTGGCCAAAGAGGACAATCAAAGTGCTTGCTCTCACTATAATAAATAGTGGTCACTATTCCCCTGGGCCAATGGAGAAAGCTGTCTTACCTAGGGGCTTAGGTTACTTGACCAGGACTTAGCTTCCAGACATGTAGGGGAATTTCCTATTCAGTAGGGGACTTTTATTTAATGAACAAATATAGTCTTAGAGAGGCATACCCCAGGGGCTTAATTCTTTTGGAGCATTCTTATAGCTGACCCCTGCATCATGCTCCATGTTGGGATACATGTTGATAGACCTGATGTGCCATTCTAACTTTAGAATGTGTACAAGCTCCGAGACGAGGCTGGGTGCTAAAGTATAGCAAGTCTCAGGACTATCACAAATTAGCAAGAGCTTTTAGTTTTGGGTCCTTCCTGTGACCCTGAGAGCACCCGTCCTTTCTACAGACAAAATTAAACTCATTACAGATTCACAGAGTGTTCCAGCAAAACTCTGAGCACATTGTTTCCAAAACAGAATTAGGATATCACTTACTCATGGAAAAAGTTGAGAAATACTTATCTTACACAAATAAAAGATTTCACTTAATTTATACTAATATGGTAGCTGTGCTTGTACAGCAAAAGAAAGTCATATTGCAGCATATATCGCTTTACAGGTTTCTCCTGCACATGGTCCATTTGGCAACATTCTACGGATAAGAAAATGAAGTCAGATTCCAGATGGGGATATTGGGACACAATATCAACAAACATGGAAGTCCAGCTGTTATACTACTTTCCATTGAGCGTAATCATGGAGGAGGCAGGTTTCATTAGATTGCTAAAGCTCAATGGGGCTAATGTAATGAATGGTGAAATGTTTGCTACTAGTCACAGCGTTCATGTAGGTGATAAACAGCATTTTAATCACTTTTTCATGAAGTTTTAAAATGTCAACATATGAATAGGAGTAACTTGACCTGTTCCATTGAAAATATTTCTGTTTTACATCTGCAAATGAATTGGGCGACAAATCCTAAAGCCTTTGCACATCTTGGATTGTACAAATCGTGTCAAAGAGAAGCCCTGGCAAGAAGAACTTTGAAGAACAAATTTGTCCATAAGAAAAATTTGTGAAACGGCAAAAAATTTGGTAAATGCATTGGAAGGGAGTCAACATTTTTTTTTTACCCGTGACAATTTTTTTTACACGCTCGACAATATGTTTTGCTCCAAATGGGCTTTTTTTATTGTACCAACTTTTTTGTCCAAATGCGTTAAAGTCAACAGGCGTTTTTTCTTATGGCGACTTTTTTGTCCTAACGCATTAAAGTCAATGGGTGTTTTTTCCTTATGGCGACTTTTTTTTGTCCAAATGCATTAAAGTCGATGGGCGTTTTCTCTTATGGCAACTTTTTTGTCCAAATGCGTAAAGTTTATCTCGGCGAATATATTTTTCCACTGCAAATTTTTGCAGCAGTTTCGTGAAAAAAATTGCAGATGGGGAAATGCAGAATTTCACAGGGAATCAATGGCTGGCAAAAAAAATTCCCTCATCACTAATGCTGAGATGTTTTCTTCTATGCACTATGGTAGGTCACCATAATTCAGTGGGAACATGCACTTACACAGGCCTAGAGCTTTGGAAAACCATCACAGTTATCCCCCAAGTCACTTTCCCTGGACTCAATAATTCTCTGAGTTACCTTCATGCTTTACATTCTGTGACAGCTCTACATATATACAACAAAGGCTTGTGAATGTGGGACCATTTCTAGGGACGTTTGGAGGGATAAACAAAACTTCTATGGATTTGTCACTCCACCCACTCCACCCACAACAAGATCATTCATCAGGGCTCCTTAGTAAGTTATAGGAGAGAGTCAAATCCAATATGCAACTGTAATGTAGAGAGTGAGATACTATTAGCCAACACCAGCACAGCTATTGCTCTATACTAAACCCAATTATTTAGGAACACCATAGTCAGTTTGCTTGTTGGGTGTGGAGACTAGTTGGTAGGTCCAACTATTACTATGGTGTCTTAATATGTGTGCTCCTGCCCAAGTGCACTGGATGAAGTAGGTGCAGTATATGGTGGATCAAGACATGTTGGGCCAGATGTATCTGGGCTTGATCTAAAATTCCCAGACTTTCACGTTAGGGATGTTGGGAGACATGTTTACCATAGTTAATGATGTTCTTACCCAGAACACCTCATAGGCTCTCCATATAACCCTGTTTTCTATGAATCCATCATGATGTTTCTTAAAAAGAATTTATATTCAGAAAGAAAGTGTGATGGGCTGGCTACTTTACAGATATATTTTGTACATTGGCTTCTTTTGAATATAATGTTTTTAAGATAAAACCGCTTGTCTGAAGGCTACTTATGAAGGAACACCATATTCCTCCGGCCGGCAGTCCTGGTGACTGAGTAGGGTGGCAGCCAACTAAGCTGGAGTTTCTATTACTGCAGAGATTTCTAGTTTAAGAGGAAACACAAACACCTACTCACTTCCAACTTGCTGCTGCTCCCTGTTGTAGACAGGAGTGCCCCCAGCCCTCATTGCAAACAGATTGAAGGGCCTTCTTCTCCGACCTGGAGACAAAAAAGTTTTTATTGTATGGTGCAGAAATAATAATTAATGCATATTAGAATTTCATTAAATTACTTATTTTATTCTATAGTACCAAAACCAGTAGCTGCATCTGAGAACACTTGTCATTCCATTGTAACAGCCTCAAGCTCAGAAACTCTTCAATCCCAGAAACAAAATCTCTATATACAGAAGCCTCGTTGTTGTACATTGTTCCTAGAGGCCTGTTGCACTGCTGATATGTAACTTTCTGATCACTGCCGCAGCCCCACAAAACAACAACATTAACGAGTGTTACATTTATGAGCCCAAAGAAGCACTGAAATTCCAGAAAGTCTCACTGCTACTGCTTCTTCCAACTGAAACCCCCACATGTGGCACGTCAAGCTGTTAGAACACTTTTCCAGACGAAATCTCCCATACGACCAATATTATCTCTGTGTCATGAAAAGCAACACTGAATTATAGGAAAAATATGAAATTACCATTGCTGTAATCTACTGTATAAAAGGCTAACTGAGTCACTAATGTATTCATCAAGACTTTCTTACTCTTTCTCTTTGGTTGGGCCATGGGAAAAAAAGATTTTCATTGCTATATAAACACTGTCCAATGTCTGGCCTTTAGGTTGTTGCAGGGTACTTGGAGTTATACTTCAGCTGAAGGGCCACAGTTGAGTTAGAACATCTCTCCCTACTATACCTGCTATCCCACAGTCACACTCCCTTCCCAGAGACTATTATCCACTGTTACTATAGACACCATCTCTCCCTACTATACCTGCTATCCCACAGTCACACTCCCTTCCCAGAGACTATTATCCACTGTTACTATAGGCACCATCTCTCCCTACTATACCTGCTATCCCACAGTCACACTCCCTTCCCAGAGACTATTATCCACTGTTACTATAGACACCATCTCTCCCTACTATACCTGCTATCCCACAGTCACACTCCCTTCCCAGAGACTATTATCCACTGTTACTATAGGCACCATCTCTCCCTACTATACCTGCTATCCCACAGTCACACTCCCTTCCCAGAGACTATTATCCACTGTTACTATAGGCACCATCTCTCCCTACTATACCTGCTATCCCACAGTCACACTCCCTTCCCAGAGGACTATTATCCACTGTTACTATAGGCACCATCTCTCCCTACTATACCTGCTATCCCACAGTCACACTCCCTTCCCAGAGACTATTATCCACTGTTACTATAGGCACCATCTCTCCCTACTATACCTGCTATCCCACAGTCACACTCCCTTCCCAGAGACTATTATCCACTGTTACTATAGGCACCATCTCTCCCTACTATACCTGCTATCCCACAGTCACACTCCCTTCCCAGAGACTATTATCCCACTGTTACTATAGACACCATCTCTCCCTACTATACCTGCTATCCTACAGTCACACTCCCTTCCCAGAGACTATTATCCACTGTTACTATAGGCACCATCTCTCCCTACTATACCTGCTATCCTACAGTCACACTCCCTTCCCAGAGACTATTATCCCACTGTTACTATAGGCACCATCTCTCCCTACTATACCTGCTATCCCACAGTCACACTCCCTTCCCAGAGACTATTATCCACTGTTACTATAGGCACCATCTCTCCCTACTATACCTGCTATCCCACAGTCACACTCCCTTCCCAGAGACTATTATCCCACTGTTACTATAGGCACCATCTCTCCCTACTATACCTGCTATCCTACAGTCACACTCCCTTCCCAGACTATTATCCACTGTTACTATAGACACCATCTCTCCCTACTATACCTGCTATCCCACAGTCACACTCCCTTCCCAGAGACTATTATCCCACTGTTACTATAGGCACCATCTCTCCCTACTATACCTGCTATCCCACAGTCACACTCCCTTCCCAGAGACTATTATCCACTATTACTATAGGCACATCTCTCCCTACTATACCTGCTATCCCACAGTCACACTCCCTTCCCAGAGACTATTATCCACTGTTACTCTAGGCACCATCTCTCCCTACTATACCTGCTATCCCACAGTCACACTCCCTTCCCAGAGACTATTATCCCACTGTTACTCTAGGCACCATCTCTCCCTACTATACCTGCTATCCCACAGTCACACTCCCTTCCCAGAGACTATTATCCCACTGTTACTATAGGCACCATCTCTCCCTACTATACCTGCTATCCCACAGTCACACTCCCTTCCCAGAGACTATTATCCACTATTACTATAGGCACATCTCTCCCTACTATACCTGCTATCCCACAGTCACACTCCCTTCCCAGAGACTATTATCCACTGTTACTATAGGCACCATCTCTCCCTACTATACCTGCTATCCCACAGTCACACTCCCTTCCCAGAGACTATTATCCACTGTTACTATAGGCACCATCTCTCCCTACTATACCTGCTATCCCACAGTCACACTCCCTTCCCAGAGACTATTATCCACTGTTACTATAGGCACCATCTCTCCCTACTATACCTGCTATCCCACAGTCACACTCCCTTGGCTGCTTACAGAGATATTTTATAGAGTTAAATACAAATACAACATGTAATTTCCAAGGAAAGGAAGGTGCTAATAGTTTCTCAGTTAATCAACCACAAATCTTACAAGTGAGAGGTCCCTGCTCATAACACAAATGCATTTTGTAGCATGCACAGATGGATCCTACATGTTTTTCTACTTCAAGGGTCAGTAACAAGACCAATTAAAACCTGGGCCATTTGATAAGTTTCGTTGCAGTAAAGGTTGAAATAAAAAAGACAGATGCCCATCATGTTCTGTCATTTTGCTGAAGTAATTTCTGTGTAGCTTCTAGAGAAGGAGGAGAAACACAGAATTTTTTCCTGATTCCCAAAAGGCAGTCAATCAGCAAATGAGCATTTGCCAGTTAGCCTCTAAATACCTTGTATTTCTCACTTGCTAAACTGGTTGTATCCTCTGTTGTATCCTCCAGTACAAGAGTCAGGCCGAGCTACATCAGGGCACTCTGGACAATCTAGTTGCTTGGCCTCAACCTCAGACTTCATGGAGGCCAAATAACAGAATGTCCATGTCATGCCCATGAGACCACCAAAATGGCAATATTTACAAACAACTCATAGACCTGGGCATCTCTTGAACTCATCAGTCGACCAAACATGTTGGTTTGGTTACAATAATATGGAAATATTGAATAAAAAACATTGAACCTTGCCCAATGTAGATAATAAGTTCCTTGACATATTCTGTTCAGAACGTGAAAAGCAGGGGTCCATTCTTTCTGCAGTCCCCCATTTTTAATCTGAACTCTATTTCCCAATTAGTTTTCCTTCAAACCACACTGGTAATGAATTAATCACTGCACAGAGCAGCTCAGTGATGCAACAAGGAAGCGGCACATCCATTCACTTCTAATAAATCAGTTTGGGGCCACACCTGAGCTTCAGGCTGGTTTATTTTATAAACATGCCCCAGAAAACTGACATAAATTGTGAGGGCTGATTGTTGTATGTATCAAACTAACCCAAGGAGCCCAATTATCGCTAAACATTTCAAGCTCACTTAATCACTGGAGAATCCCAGATTGTTAGGCCTCTTTGCACTGGGCAGGGGTGCTATTAAAGTGTCATAAATGAGCAGTAGAATAAAACAAGAACTTTTTTTACGTCAGTGTCATGTGCACAGCCCTGGGCAACCATGAGGGATGGAGGCCCCTTAAGCTTTACAAAGAGAAGAAGGTTGTACATCTCTGACTCACAGTAGTATGGGGATCAATGCTGGGCACTTGATAAGGTTCAGTATAGTAAGTAGGTATAGTAAGTAGGCTACAAAGACATTCCCATACATGGCCCAATAAGTTGACAGCGGTCACTCGGCAGCTTTTAAGTAACTCATTATAGGGATGACAGTTTAGGTGACAGTAACTCAATCTTGCTGGGTCTTTTAGTCAAAACCAACATCACAGCTGTAGCAGATGAAGGCATGTTGTGATCCAACAGAGTTAAGTGACAAGGCTGGGGTGGAGTCTATTTGAGCAGCGTCTGTGGAATTGCAAGCCAAATCCAATCCACCAGGCCTGAAAACTGTATCCATGTGTTATGGATTCTAAATCTTTCTCCCCTCATTAAGTGCAGCATTGTGAGGTGGGTCAGGAAATAAATCAGAAGGTGCAGGAAACGCAGTGTGTTTTTAGCCAGGGGCCATGACGCCTGCTTGCTTAATGGGCTGTTCTTTGTGCCGTTAGATCCCACTCACTATTCCTGTTACGGTAATTCAATTCAGTGAGAAAAAAGGTTCATCACATGAAATGTCCAAAATGTAAGAGCAAGCACAAATATATCTATTCCCAGTAGAGAACTCACCAAGGTAGAAAAGTGGCCCAGGTGCTCCTGCCCCAGGACCAGGCCTGGATATTTGGAAAGGCCACCAAGGCCCGGGCCTAGGGCAGCAGTATTTTAAGGGGCACATGCTGTCCAACCACTTAATCATAAGCTTGAAACACATGAAAACTCTTTGATGAAATTCATGAAATGATAAAACTACAATTGAGTTTGGAGAAGAGTTTTTCTCCTCGAATTGAATCTTGTCCGTGATAAACCATGAGATAATTTTTTTTCACTGAAATTAATCTGGCCCCATGTCCAAATGCAACAGACAAACTTTAAGGCAATGTTTGCGAACCAGTGACTCATGAGCAACATGTTGCTCCCCAACTTCTTGGATGTTGCTCCCAGTGGCCTCAAAGCAGGAGCTTATTTTTAAATTCCAGGCTTGGAGGCAAGTTTTGGTTACATAAAAACCAGGAGTACTGCCAAACAGAACCTATTGGCTGCCCTTACTTGGCACCCCAGGAACTTATTAGGGTTGCCACCTTTCTGTGGCTCATGACCTGGGGAAGGGGTGGGGCAGTGATGCTTTAGGGCGGGACGAGATACATCACGGGTCTGGGCTATGACATGACGATCAGTGATTGGCCTGGCCTTCTTAAAACCAAGTCAAAACCGGACAGGTGGCAACCCTACCTCTTGTCCATGATACATCCTACTTTCATGGAGATGATAGCCTTTTAGAATAGCCATTACATGCTTCACACTGTCATACTTTTTAATAAAGTGTTTTTCCTCTTTTGCTGAACTGTAATGTCCATATGTAAAGCCATCATCCTGCACCACGTACCAGTACCACCATGAGTTCATGTAAGAGGAGTGCAGTAAAGAAACAACTGTTGGAAGGAAAGCAGCAAATAAGAGACAAACCATCCCATATGTGCATCAAGCAAAGAGAAATGTCTGATTATTATGCATGCCTCAGATGTAAAATATTTTGGCCAAAGGCACCCCAGCACATAAAAGTCAGCAAATTCCAAATTGATGAGCTTCTTTACCTGATTTGATCTGCAAAGAGAGGTTTCTGGGTGGGAAGGGGGCAGTATTGATTGGAAAGTGAGTTTGGGTTCCAGAGCAAGCGATGTCCTAGAGGAACATTTAAGAGTTGATCACTAAAAGACTGAACGTTCAATGTTCAATATTAGCACATGGCGAGGTTTACCTTTTGACACAAAATGCATTCTTCTTCAGAAGTAATCCAAACACTCGACTTGGACTGTCTTCAAAGTGCACGAGGCCGACGTGTCTGTCTTATCACTTGAAGAACGGTCTACCTTGCACAAACAGATGGTTTATATTGCTATCATTAGACGCTAATACTGGAAACATTCTGCCAGCTGACATCCTCAGGGACAAGACATCATCATATAACATCCATGAACATCTGAGAGTTGTTTATGAAACATTGTTCTTCCTTGCATTACATAAAGCCAAATCATTCAGATTGATGAAAAGCTGCAGCGATCGACTGGGGGAGCCGCCGGTTTGATCTTGTCCAGCAACTGTCAGCATGAGCCATAACATGGTGCACAAACACCGGGTATTGTTCTACCAGGCATCACACTAGATGATTTTCTTTTTTTTTTTTTTTAATGAAAACCTTTTAGCATTTATAATGACCAATTCATGGTTACTGGTTTTGTTATCATTTATACTGGAAAATGAGTTTGTTGTTTGCAGAAAAATGATTATCCATCCAACATTCCCAGTGAAGCTTACAATCTATTCCCTACCATATGACCACCCGATCAGTTTCATCAGGGGCTAATTAACCTACCTCTATATTTTAGACTGGAGAGGTTACCCAAACACAAGGCCCATATTGTGAATATACCATGATGAAGTGTAGTGGACTTTAAGAAATACTACAGATGGAGCACTGGCCCACATGATGGTACAAAATAACAGAGGAAGCAATTGAAACTGAAGTAGGACCAGTAGATAAAGGGTGCCCAGGGGCCACTGACTGATAAACTTTATTTATACATGCAGTAGATATGTGTGTGTGTGTTTAAAATGTCTCATTACAAATGTTAATGGGTAGGGATTAGTGAATTGACCTGTCAGAATAGTCGCGCGCATAAAGTTGTTGTGCGTCAAAATTATTCAGATTCCCTTTGACTTTAATGGATTTACAAATTACAAATTGTCTTCAATGCATTTGCAAATTTTTCAGCCCAGATTCGCCCCTCACTAGTAGGGATAAGAGAATCTGCCCTGTTTCACTTTGCCGAAAAACTTGCAAAAAATTCTGAAATTCAAAAAATTTGCAAAACGCATTGAAGTCAATGTGCATCCAAAATTTTTTACGCACAACAATTTATTCACATGCAAGCCTTTTTCTCACTCCAAATGTATTAAAGTCAATAAGTAGTGATGGGCGAATTTATTCGGCAGGCGTGAATTCGCGGCGAATTTGCGCGATTCGCCGCCAGCAAATAAATTCGCGGAAAAAATTCGCCGGCGTCTAAAAAAATTTCTCGAAAAAACGGTCGCGAATTTTTCGGCGAAGCGAAACTGCGCAATTTCGCCCATCACTATCAATAAGTCCAGTGTCGGACTGGAGCAGCGAGACACTGGGAAAAACCTGGTGAGCCCGACCCTTAACGGGCCCCCGCTGGGCCAGTCACCTCTCCCGATCGGCAAAAAAAAAAGTTTTTTTTAGGCACCGTTCAGCGCCATCTGCGCATGCGCAATGCACCTATCCATTCAGGCACCTTCATGCATGCGCGCTCAGCATGTCATAGTAGGTGGGCGGGGGGTTGGAGGGGGCCTTGGATATTGGTCCCGGTGGGCCCTGGGCCCCCCAGTCAGACCCTGAATAAGTCAGTGTCAAAAGAATTTAGTCAGCGACAATTTTGTCCTGCCGTCTTTTTTTTCTCTTTGCAACTTTTTTTGTCCAAATGCAATAAAGTCAATGGGCGTCAAAAATTTTTTTTAGTGCATCCATGTTTACTAGTGTGACATTTTCGTTGCGGAAAATTCTTCCTCGAAAATTTTTTTTTCATGCCCCACCATTTTTACTAGTGTGACATTTTCATTGCGCCAAATTCTTCCTCGGCAAATCTTTGCCTCAGTTTTGTGAAAAAAATCACAGGTGGTGAAGTATGGACGTTCGCTAAGAATCTATGCCTGGCGAATAATTTGGTTTATCACTATCACTATTATTTGTTATTACCCAAATTTGCTCAAATTCTGTTACCCAGTTACTGTAGTTACTTAGCAGGGTGGGTCTAAATAAAACTGTGTCGTTTATACAAACTCATTGTGGGCACAGGTTCTCTTCTATGGATATGGATTTCGGTGCAGATTTTTTACCCATTCAGATGATAAACTAGAGGGAAAGTATTTTCCCTGCAAACAGATCCTTATAATAAAGAAATGTATCTTCCTGCTGGACTGTAGATCCGTATTAAGGTTACGGCTGGCTTCTTCCGTTCCGATGTGTTGTTGTTTTTCAGACCGCATATTTATTAATATAATGCTTCTGTGGCCCCTGGGATGTAGGTTTAGTTACAGTAACAAACTACAAGCAAAGAAAGAGTCCTGTGGTTTGGCTGGTCCGTTCCTAAACACGCACCGGCACATCTGGACAGGAGATCATGTGACATGACGGAAAGCCAAAAACATATCCTGCTCACTAGAAAGAAAAAGTCGGACTTTAATAAATGAAAGAGGATTTAAACTTTGCCTCAGCTGCTTTTCTTTTCTGTTGGACTCTATTGCGACCTGGGAACGTGTTGTAAGATTTGTTACCAGTATGATATAAATATATATATATGTGAGGGAAATCAGGTTTCTTGTGTTTCCATCACTAGTTCCATTTTGGAAAGGCTGGTATAGAAAGAGAGTTCTAGGAGGATGGAGAAGGGCAGGTACCCTTTGTGCACGGATCAGGCTCCACTCCATAAACGTAATCCACGTCGTGTTCATTATGGCCGCCACGGATAGAAGAGGATGACGTTTGTCAGGATGGCTTTTGAAATGCCATCAATCTTATATACAATGGGCTGTGGAAGAGCAGCCCCAGAATGTGCTACATCAATGCGTATTAGCACGGCGGAAACCTGTAGCGTTACTCGAATGACCCTATAGCTCAAATAAATACTGTAGCTACACCATCTGTAATCATGGGCGTTTAACGATAGAGAAAGCAGACCCTGCGGCTACAGGGGGGCCCAAGAGGTAGAGGGGCCCATGAGGCGCTAATTCATATACATTCTGAATAAATATGGGTAAAACAAGTCAACCTCTAGACATTTTTTTGGGGGGGCAGTAATATCTAGTTACGCCACTGTCTGTAATGCAAGAAATAATGCAAGTCTGAACCAAACCCTTTGTTCAAACTGTTAATTAAAATGGAAACTCAAATTATTTTTGCCTGAATAATTGATTGGATCTTAATTGTATATGGAGCTGTATGTTTCTAATGTAAACATTAAATGAGAACTAAACCCCCAATAATAAAAACCCCACACACTACCCTACATAATACCCCCTACCTGCTTCCCCCCTGCATAGGTGATTACCCCTGAAAGTGCCGCTAATTCATTACTCATGTATAGGCAGGGCCCCTGAGGGCCTGTGGCTAGGGCAGCATGGTTTTGGGGGCGGCCCTCGGAGTGCCTATTTTATTCGGTTTTGTTTTTTTTTGAAAAATCCAGTGAGGGAGCTGAGGGGGTGAGGGGTAGGGGTCCGAGGAAGACTGGGGAGGTGACGTCACACGCACGACGTAGGGTCGTGTTTAGGTCCGATGCCTAGGGTGGCATCGGACCTAACTACAGCTCTGTATATAGGTTTAGAGTAAGTGTAGCCGAGCTCATGGGTAGTGATGGGTGAATTTATTCACCAGGCGCGAATTCACGGCGAATTTGCACGATTCGCCGCCAGCGAATAGATTCGCAAAACGCCCGGGAAATTTCGCCGGCGTCAAATTTTTTTTTCTCAAAAAAACGGCGTCAAAAACGAGACATCGCGCCAAATTTCGCAAATTTTTCGCCGTTGCGCGAATTTTTCGCCGTTTCGCGAATTTCACACGAAATTCGCAAATTTTTCGGCGAAACGAAACGGCCCAAATTCACCCTTCACTACTCATGGGCACCAATTCTTCTGTATTCTTCGGGATCCCTTCCTTCCCTTAGGCAATTGGTGCATGCACAGTTGCTACGAACCAGAAGACTGCTCCAACTGTGCATGCACCAATACGGCATTCACTTCCGGAGGAATACAGAAGAGCTGGAAGATGGCGCCCATGAGCTCCACTGCATTACTCTGCACCTTTACATGAGTAATGAATTAGGGACACTTTCAGGGGTAATTACCGAAATGGGGGGAAAGCAGGGAGGGGGGACTATGCAGAGTAGGGGGTAGGGGTTTTTATTATTGGGGGGTTTAGTTCTTCTTTAAGACAAAGCAACAATGCTGTACATATAAGATATATAAAAATATATACAACTGCCTCAGTCACAAATCCCTGTACCATACAGCTTACACTCTAAATCCCTTGATTTTTTTATAGCACAACATAGTAAGCAAGTGCTTTTTATACACACATAAAACAAAACATTGTGACTATACCATCCCCATTCCAGGCTTTTTAGCAATAATTAGTGATGTAGTTATGGATCACTTAAAATCAGCCCAATTCTTAGGCATAAATATATGGGTCATTTATAAACACACACCTGCACCTGTGGGTTCTCCAAAATAGATGCAATGGAGGCCACATGTTAAGGCAATTCATTAAGGTGCATGTGTCCAAACATGATCCACATGGTACAAATTGTGTCCATTCTAGCTCTTCTGATGAATGGAGTTCAAATGCACCTTTTGACTTCGGGGTAACCTAGAGCTGACACCACCCTTGTTCTGCCAGTAGCTCCAGGTTCCCCATCATGGTTTGTGCCACCAGCTGCACCAGATCTGTGCACAACAAATTGGATGCAAATGCCGAACACATGCTCCAGATGTGATGCACTGTTTGTAGATGCTACACACAACTTGCACCTGCGTCGAAACACTAGCACAGTTCCAACTATCTTGATGCATAGTGCGCCATTGCCAGTGACAGTGACGCTGGAGTTGTAGGTAGAAATTCAATTGCAAAACCTTTTTGGAGCAGGCACTCAATGAAGGCAAACTTCCACCAGGCAAATAATTCAAAGTGAAGAACATTTATTGTGTCCACAGTCTTACGCGTTTCATGTAAGGCCTATAATTAAGTGTTCATGACACGGGACATCAGTGTCGGACTGGGACACCTAGGGCCCACCCAAAAAACTTTGAACAGGGGCCCACCATGTAATCTTGGACCAGGGGCTCACTCACACTACTATTATACTCCTCACTCAACCTCTATTCTACTAGTCTCTTTTCTTTACATACTATAATCTATTATTCCAACTATTTAGCCACTTAATTCTGCTTGAAATATGGAATGGCCATGAAATAGGCCAAATGTCTAGCAGCACGAGGGGCCACTGACACCTGGGCCCACCGGGACTTTTTCTGGTTTCCCGGTGGGCCAGTCCGACACTGCGGGACATTGAGTGTCTGCTCCAAAAAGGGTTTCCGGTTTGTCCGCTCCCCGTGCTGAGGGCTCAGGGTGGTGCACCTGGACCTCTTCCTCCTTGTGGTGAGTTATCACTTTATACTCGGAGACCCTAATATCTCAAATTTATTATAGAAATTCAATTGCATCCAAATTTAAGCTTTGCACAACGATTTTTAAATTACGTCATTTCTTGGAATGTAATTAAGCCTTTTCTAAAAAATGAATATCAATACATTTTTTTCAATGAGAGTTTATCTTTGAGGTCACCAAAGATCTCCCAGTGTAGGCAAAATCCAATCAGCCCATCCTTATATCCACCATGGGTCTATATAAAACCCATTTGCCACTGTATAGATTATTGCTAAGAGGGTGTTCTTGGTGAGACCTAGGAGACCCCATACACCACTTTATCCCTCCCTTTGACCAGCAACTGCTAGCATTATGGGCTTCATAAGAATGATGAGAACTATGGATGGCAATACAGATCTACAGTCTGGTTTGTAACGTGTTGCGGTTTTACTGAGAAATGAAATTCAGTGGCACCTTAGGGACAACTGATGGAGAAGCCAATAAACCAATAAATTGTTTCACATTAGTTCATATCATGTTCAGGTATTGAGCCTCTATATTTCTGCTACCAGCTTCCAACATTACACTGCAGTCCGGAAACCCAACTCCACCATCTTTCGGAGCAACGCCGCACATTGTTCTCTTTCAATCTGCGGAACAAGTTTACAAAATCCCAGAGATCCGTATCTTTTTCAAGGCATAAATCAGGAAAGAAATAAAGACATCCGATTGGTAGCAGTTCCTGCACTGCTCCAGGGACCATCGCTGTAACGTATTCATAATGGAAATTTATTGCAGAGACATTGTGGGACTGGACTCTTTGTATGGTCTCATCTCTCCCAGGATCAGAGGAATGCGGAGTCTTGGAAGTGAAGGCAGCAGCTTGTAACTCTACTTCGGGAGCCATATGCCCGGGATATCAGCCCATCTAAAGATTTAATACAATGAGAAAATTGTGCTCAGGACGTACAGGTTTCTTGTTTAATTTGATTAAACCATTATTCACCCCAGGATGGATTTGGCTCAGTAGCATAATGAATATGTTATACTGAGCTACTGGTTTATTTCAAAGTCATATGTGCGGGGGGTATTCATGATGTTGGTATAGCCCAACTACAGTGCTTTCCCAACCTCTGGACCACATGGCTAAAGCAAGGGCCTAATATATTTTCTATATTGTGCTCAACCCTGAAATAGCTGATGCTGAAGAAACTTGGAGGACCCACATAACACACTAACAGAATCTGGTATACTGGGAAGAACATAGCAGCAGAACAATAAAAAGTGGTGTTAGTAAGAATACGGTGCTAATCAGAATACAAACCCAGAATTCGGCTGCAAATTTATTTCATACTCACGACTTGTTTTGGGCAGTAAGCTCTTATTCGTGTGACAATAAATTGTTACTTTACACACATATTTATGCTCACAAGCCACACTCTTAAACGAGTGGTTAAAAGTAAAGATTTATGATTTTAACAAATTCATCAAAATTCCTTCCTCTCTCTGCCTTGGTTCTCTGATGGGCAGGAAAACCATGGACCCTATGCACCATATATATATGTCAGCGGTGGTGAGTTTTGAGCGCTGATTCTTCTCTTCTTTCAAAGTCTCAAAATCACCTTAATGAAAAGCCTCCCTGTTTTTATTTTGTTTGTTTGGATATGGAGGTGTAATGGATTGAATTGGGGGGAGGTTTATCTATGGTCCCTTCACTAAGGCAGGTGTCTGGGAAATACTAACCCCTACTACATCTCCTTGGTGGAGCATAGGACTAGACCTGACATCTTACATCCCTATGAACAGAGGATAATCTGTCACTTGTTAATCTTATTTATGAAGTTCTTGTATCCCAGTTTCATGCTTACCTTAGGGTCCAACCACTGCTCCTCAGATACTTCGGCCTACCTTCACCTCAAGGTCTCTGGTGGATACATCTCATGCTAGAATGTAGTCAAGAAAGAGACTGAGCACATATTCCCTCTCCTGTAATTCACTAGGGAACCAGAAACCCTTAGGTCAAGGGGAAATACTTTCCTCCCACAGGGCATTATTTACTGAGCAGTTCTTCATGAGCAGTAGGGAAAGTTAACCCCATGGGTCTTCTATAGATGTGTCATCTGTTAAGGAATGACATCACCAAATATAAGCAAATTGATGATCAGCAATTCTTTGTTTCAGCCACCGTGCATCAACCTGTACTGCCCAACGTGTAGGTCTGCTTGCAGTCAATACAACACAGGACAATTTAAGTGGAGAGAAGGACATGCTTGGACTTTAAGGTCAGTAGTGTTGGTCTACAAACAGATGGTGACATTACCAGTGTAAAGCAGATCTTACTGTGAAGCTAATGGCCCAACAATGTCAAAGCTGTTTTTTGCCATGTGTATAGTGCACTGTTTGTGGCCCTCTCTGAATGCCACATATGACAGTTGGTATGACAACCTCATGACAAATGAACGCTGGAGTATCGATACTCATAGCATACACTTAACATTTTGCTGCGTGAAGCAGTGACCTAAGAAGCCAGTCCAACCATTGGTCAAACCAAAGAAACTAATGGTGCTTCAGCCAAAGCAGAGCAATGTGCACCAGAAAACAGAGCCGAGAGGATGAATCTGGGAATTAAAGTTTTGAAGCAGCTGGGGCCACTAAAAGTTGCATCTCCCTTCCCTAGATTGTTACTATTACATTGTTGTGGGACATGGCAACGTCCAGCTTGTTCCAGCTTGTATTGATATTGCAACTAAATGTTGGGTAGGGGGCACTGCTGAGGCAGAGGGTGTAGGCTGTGTCCTTAAGGCAGGGGCTGTAAGGCTGGACACGGAGAGGCAAAATCAGGATGAAGAGGGCGATGAGTCAGAAACAAGACTGGACAGGACAGGATGGAGCGGGCGGAGAACAGGAGCAGAACTGGACAGGACAAGACTGAGCAGGCGTAGAGCAGGAACAGACTGGACAGGACTGGAGCAGGAACAGCACTGGAGCAGGAACAGGACTGGAGCAGGAACAGGACTGGAGCAGGAACAGGACTGAAGCAGGAACAGGTCTGGAGCAGGAACAGGACTGGAGCAGGACTGTAGCAGGAACAGAACTGGAGAAGGAACAGGACTGGAGGGCAAGACAGAGCAAGACTAGGCAGGGAAGGCAAGGAAGAAGAAGACAAGGATCTAGGGAAAGGTTAGAGTAGGAACCCAGCTAGGGGCAATGCCACAGTGCTTAGGAAGACAAATGCTCAGGCATTGGTTGTGAGGAGGGCTGGCCTTATATAGTGCAGGGTCAGTTCTGATTGGCTGACCCCAACCTACCAATTAGGCTGCTGTTGGAAATACACTGCAGGTGATAGATAACGAGCAAGCCTGCTAGATGCTCACCTGGCTTAATGATTAAGGCATAGAGTCAGAAACCTGACTACACAGCTGATTCAGCCGCGATCCGAAGCGCTGCGCAGAATCGCAACTAGAAAAATCACACACTTTATCATTTATTTCCTTCCATTTTTTTGCATAGTACGTATTCATATTGTACGGCTCTTTTGACATTAAAACCAGGGACCTTTAGGGCAGGACTACACGGCCGATTCTGCCGCGTTCCGACATAATGCGCAAAATCGTAGGAGTCACGTCAGATGCGACGGAATCAGCCGTGTAGATGTAGTCCTGCCCTAAAGGTCCCTGGTTTGAATGCCAAAAGAGCCGTACAATATGAATACGTACTATGTAAAAAAATGGAAGTAGTAGTGGTGTCCAGTAGCACAATTTAAAACGTACCACATGTGTCTGCTAAATCTACAGATTAAAAAGAACCTTATCGTAAAGCAAGGATGAAATCAAATTACATTGCAGATTAGGGAATCAAGTTCTTATAACCAAACATGTGCCTTAAAGGGAAAACATATTCAAATTAAGATAAAGGCTAAATTACCTCTGAAATCTGCCGTTTCTGTTTTATTGAGATTCCTGTAGTCAGTGTTATATGTTACAAAAGGGTGTAGCTCCATAAACTGATGCTGAGATTTTGCTGATCAAAACAGGATAAATTCTAGCAGCGACCAACACAATAACACGATATCTCTGCACCACAATAGCACTACTACTGCTGGGAAGCCACCCAATATACGTGACCAATATACGTCTACCCCAAGATAGACCTCTAGCCTACCTATAACTTATTCACTGAACAACATTCAGCTGTAGTAGACAGACTGGGCATTCAAGGAGCTACTAGAGAGTCTGACATTCAAGGACTACCCTCCCAGCAATTAGATGTAGATAGTTAGATATATTACAGGTGCTATGTAGGTGTAAGGAATACTTACCAACGTTCCGGTTCACGCCAATGCCATGGACAAGATGGCGGCGCCCAGTACTTCCATGGGGCACGTTCTGACGCCAATGCGTCAAACCGGGCAGCGTCAGTATGTGACTCATGACGTCATCACGCTCATTTAGCGCAAAAATCCGCATATAAAAGATGCCAGAGCCTTACAGACCTTGACCAATTATAGGTTCTACTGGATTTGACTATTCGTCTTTAGGGATGGGCGAATTTTTTCGCCTCGTTTCGCCTCGGCAATGATGCCCATAGACTTGTACGGAGCCCTGCATCCAAAAGAAAATGTTGCGCGTCCAAAAAAATGTGTGGGCGTCAGCGACATTTCACCGGCAGCGCATTTTTGGCGAAACTAAATGGGTCAAATTCGCCCAAGCCTATTTTTCTTCTATAACAATTTTCGGATACCTTGAACTATGTTTGGACATGCCACTTCCTCCTTGGTCCGCAAATCCTAGCGGAGTCTTTAGGCCCTGACATTAGGCCTACGGTGGGAATTTTAGAAAGGATTAATGTTGTTCCCGACTGGGACCCAGCGGAAAGTAATCTGGCAGGTCAGACTGACCCTCAAAAGACAATGAAACTCTCTTCAGATGCAGCAGAAGCATTAGTAAAATCTGCATTGAGGCAAAACATATTGGGGTCAATATAGAGGGAGCAGATGCCACATGTGCTTTCTGGGAAAGTCCCCCCACTCGGTTATGCAATGATATGGACTGATGCCAGCCTTGTATACCTTGAATAGCATGGCCTGTCAAAATCTGTACCGGTGGCAACCATAAACGAACAGTTTTTTTTTTTAAATTAATCCTTATAAATGAAATTAAATGTTGTACATGATGTTTTGTGCTTCTGTACCAGCCCAAGGCAACCACAGCCCTTTAGCAGTAAAGATCTGTGTCTCCAAAGATGCCCCAGTAGCTCCCCATCTTCTTTTCTGCTGATTCACTGCACATGCTCTGTGCTGCTGTCACTTACTGAGCTCAGGGACCCACTCACAATATACAGTACATATAGAATAGAAATGTCACAATATAAGGCTGATTAGTAATTAATACACATAATTACTACATGGCAGCACAGAAACCAGTGCAATTAGCATCAGCATTGAATAATCAGCAAACCTGTAGCATCAGCTTATATTACAGCCAGGGAAGCTCATTTTCTGCTGGATAATTAGTGACGAGCCCTAAGCTTAGCTTCTCAACAGCCAATCAGAGCCCACTGAGCATGTGAGTGTCACAGACACTTTCCAAGATGGTGACCCCCTGTGACAAGTTTGAAGTCCTGGATCATTGCTGCTATTGACAAACTGAAACTTTAGCCTCGTGCAATAAGTTCACTATATAAAATATGACATTTTTAGCCACATTTATTTTTAGGGTTTAGTTCTCCATTAATTATGACATCAGCAGGGCCAGTCTTAGTGATGTCACTTGTGTCACATGACTCTTTGAAAATAATACATCACTTGAAACACATTAGAATATACAGATATAGATATTAGAAGTCAATTGAGGCAGTTTTATGATTCGAATATGATCATAAGATGTTTTGATGTCTTTATATTTAGAGGGGTGGATCACCTTTAAGTTAACCATTAGTATGTTAAAAAATGTTAAATTCTAAGCAACTTTTCACATGTTTTTCATTACTTTTTTAGTTTTGTTTAATTATTTGCCTTTTTCTCTCTTTCCAGTTTTCAATGAGGGGTCAAAGACCTAAAAAAACAATTCCTTAAAGCTGTTTAGTGCAGGAGATCAAACAGAAAGTCGGGACATTTCAGTAACAATCCATGACTGCGGGTTGAGCTGTGAAAAGTGGGACAGATGGGCGGTATGATATATATGAGTGTGTTTGTGTATCTGCATGTGTATCACTGACATACGGTAGATTATTTTAAAAGTACATTTTTTTGTTAAAAAGGCCCATTTTTATTTTTCTCCGTTTCCATCTTGTGAACACATGCAATTTTTGGCCGAGATCCCACATCAGTATACTTGGGGGGAAATGAGGTGCACAGACTTATTGTGATGGAATTTCTGGAATTGGAATGTTTGGAAATCTCACTAAAAGGCCAAGTCATAATGCGCATTAAAAGTCAGATAATTAGAAGTTATTCCTCATTAACCCTTCCATTAAACCCATCCCAATCATTTGGAGGGAGAAAGTGTATTTTTTGTATGTATTATTAACTATTAACTGAAGATGGGGGGAGAGATGATGCCTTTAGTAACAGTGGATAATAGTCTCTGGGAAGGGAGTGTGACTGTGGGATAGCAGGTATAGTAGGGAGAGATGGTGCCTATAGTAACAGTGGATAATAGTCTCTGGGAAGGGAGTGTCACTGTGGGATAGCAGGTATAGTAGGGAGAGATGGTGTCTATAGTAACAGTGGATAATAGTCTCTGGGAAGGGAGTGTGGCTGTATTATAGCAGGTATAGTAGGGAGAGATGGTGCCTATAGTAACAGTGGATAATAGTCTCTGGGAAGGGAGTGTGACTGTGGGATAGCAGGTATAGTAGGGAGAGATGGTGTCTATAGTAACAGTGGATAATAGTCTCTGGGAAGGGAGTGTGACTGTGGGATAGCAGGTATAGTAGGGAGAGATGGTGCCTATAGTAACAGTGGGATAATAGTCTCTGGGAAGGGAGTGTGACTGTGGGATAGCAGGTATAGTAGGGAGAGATGGTGTCTATAGTAACAGTGGATAATAGTCTCTGGGAAGGGAGTGTGACTGTGGGATAGCAGGTATAGTAGGGAGAGATGGTGCTATAGTAACAGTGGGATAATAGTCTCTGGGAAGGGAGTGTGACTGTGGGATAGCAGGTATAGTAGGGAGAGATGGTGTCTATAGTAACAGTGGATAATAGTCTCTGGGAAGGGAGTGTGACTGTGGGATAGCAGGTATAGTAGGGAGAGATGGTGTCTATAGTAACAGTGGGATAATAGTCTCTGGGAAGGGAGTGTGACTGTGGGATAGCAGGTATAGTAGGGAGAGATGGTGTCTATAGTAACAGTGGATAATAGTCTCTGGGAAGGGAGTGTGACTGTGGGATAGCAGGTATAGTAGGGAGAGATGGTGTCTATAGTAACAGTGGGATAATAGTCTCTGGGAAGGGGAGTGTGACTGTGGGATAGCAGGTATAGTAGGGAGAGATGGTGTCTATAGTAACAGTGGGATAATAGTCTCTGGGAAGGGAGTGTGACTGTGGGATAGCAGGTATAGTAGGGAGAGATGGTGTCTATAGTAACAGTGGGTATAATAGTCTCTGGGAAGGGAGTGTGACTGTGGGATAGCAGGTATAGTAGGGAGAGATGGTGTCTATAGTAACAGTGGATAATAGTCTCTGGGAAGGGAGTGTGACTGTGGGATAGCAGGTATAGTAGGGAGAGATGGTGTCTATAGTAACAGTGGATAATAGTCTCTGGGAAGGGAGTGTGACTGTGGGATAGCAGGTATAGTAGGGAGAGATGGTGTCTATAGTAACAGTGGGATAATAGTCTCTGGGAAGGGAGTGTGACTGTGGGATAGCAGGTATAGTAGGGAGAGATGGTGTCTATAGTAACAGTGGATAATAGTCTCTGGGAAGGGAGTGTGACTGTGGGATAGCAGGTATAGTAGGGAGAGATGGTGTCTATAGTAACAGTGGATAATAGTCTCTGGGAAGGGAGTGTGACTGTGGGATAGCAGGTATAGTAGGGAGAGATGGTGTCTATAAGTAACAGTGGATAATAGTCTCTGGGAAGGGAGTGTGGACTGTGGGATAGCAGGTATAGTAGGGAGAGATGGTTCTATAGTAACAGTGGGATAATAGTCTCTGGGAAGGGAGTGTGACTGTGGGATAGCAGGTATAGTAGGGAGAGATGGTGTCTATAGTAACAGTGGATAATAGTCTCTGGGAAGGGAGTGTGACTGTGGGATAGCAGGTATAGGTAGGGAGAGATGGTGTCTATAGTAACAGTGGATAATAGTCTCTGGGAAGGGAGTGTGACTGTGGGATAGCAGGTATAGTAGGGAGAGATGGTGTCTATAGTAACAGTGGGATAATAGTCTCTGGGAAGGGAGTGTGACTGTGGGATAGCAGGTATAGTAGGGAGAGATGGTGTCTATAGTAACAGTGGATAATAGTCTCTGGGAAGGGAGTGTGACTGTGGGATAGCAGGTATAGTAGGGAGAGATGGTGTCTATAGTAACAGTGGATAATAGTCTCTGGGAAGGGAGTGTGACTGTGGGATAGCAGGTATAGTAGGGAGAGATGGTGTCTATAGTAACAGTGGGATAATAGTCTCTGGGAAGGGAGTGTGACTGTGGGATAGCAGGTATAGTAGGGAGAGATGGTGTCTATAGTAACAGTGGGATAATAGTCTCTGGGAAGGGAGTGTGACTGTGGGATAGCAGGTATAGTAGGGAGAGATGGTGTCTATAGTAACAGTGGATAATAGTCTCTGGGAAGGGAGTGTGACTGTGGGATAGCAGGTATAGTAGGGAGAGATGGTGTCTATAGTAACAGTGGATAATAGTCTCTGGGAAGGGAGTGTGACTGTGGGATAGCAGGTATAGTAGGGAGAGATGGTGTCCTATAGTAACAGTGGATAATAGTCTCTGGGAAGGGAGTGTGACTGTGGGATAGCAGGTATAGTAGGGAGAGATGGTGTCTATAGTAACAGTGGATAATAGTCTCTGGGAAGGGAGTGTGACTGTGGGATAGCGGTATATGTAGGGGAGATGGTGTCTATAGTAACGCAGTGGGCAGATACGGTAGGTCGGATATGAAGGAGGAATAGATGGATGTGTAGTAACAGTGATAATAGTCTCTGGGAAGCGGAGTGCTGACTGTCGGGATAGCAGGTATAGTAGGGAGAGATTGGCACATGTCATTATAGTTAGTGCGTATAATAGTCTCTGGGAAGGAGTGTGACTGTGGACAGCAAGTATAGTAGGGAGAGATGGGTAGTAACAGTGGACTAATAGTCTCACTGGGAAGGGAGTGTGACTGTGGGATAGCAACGGTATAGTAGGGAGCAGATTTGGTGTCTATAGTAACAGTGGGATAATAGTCTCTCGGAGGAGATGTGACTGTGGGATAGCAGGTATAGTAGGAGAGATGGTGTAACAGTGAGATATAATAAGTCTCTGGGAAAGACTGGGTGGGATGGGCAGGTATGTAGGGAGAGTGGTGTGCCAGCTATAACAGTGGACATATAGTCTCTGGGGAAGGGAGTGTGACTAGATGGGGTCCTAGTAGGGAGAGATGGGTCATATAGTAACAGTGAGAATATAGTCTTTGGGGGACGTGTGACTAGCAGTAATAGTAGGAAGAGATAAGAAGATATAGTACACAGTAAGAGAGTATCTCTGGGGAGGAGATGATGCATGTGGTCAGTACAGATCAGCATGCGGAGAGGAGTCCAAAATATCAGTAACAGTAGAGCATAATAGTCTTAGGGATGAGGAGATGTGACTGGAGATAGCAGGGATTAGTAGCGGAGACAGAATGGTAGCCATATAGCAGATGGCGATAATAGTCTCTCAAGGGAGTGTGACTGTGGGATCAGCAGTATAGTGGAATGGTCGTCTAATAGTACACAGTGCGCATAGATAATAGTCTCTGGGAGCACTGTGGTATAGCAGGCCTATAGTTATGGATGCCGATTAGTAACAGTGGGAATCAATAGTCTCTGGAGGGAGTGTGGTAGATAACAGTGATGGTGATAGTAAACAGTGAATAGCTCTAGACTGTCTTGGATAGCAGGAGTAGGAGAGATCGTGTCTATAGCTTAACCAGCTGGATAATTTAGTCTCTGGGAAGGGAGTGTGACTGTGGGATCAGGCAGGGAGTAGGGAGAGATTGTGCCTATTAGTAACAGTGGATAATAGCTCTCTGGGAAGGGAGTGTGGGTGGCGATAGCAGGTTAAGTAGGGAGAGATGGTGTCTATAGTAACAGTCGGATAATAGGTGAGTGTGACTGTGGGATAGCAGGTATAGTAGGGAGAATGGTGTTATAGTAAGTGGATAATAGTCTCTGGGAAGGGAGTGTGACTGTGGGATAGCAGGTATAGTAGGGAGAGATGTGTCTATAGTAACAGTGGATAATAGTCTCTGGGAAGGGAGTGTGACTGTGGGATAGCAGGTATAGTAGGGAGAGATGGTACATAATCTTTCATATCAAGAAAGCATGGTCTTGCACTTAGTATACAGTAGCTATTACATGGCATAGGTCTGTTGAACTATTTCCAGTTAAAGAACACTCATCAGCAGTACTGTATCTTTATGGACAGTAACATTTTATAGACCGTACGTGCCTTTAAAGCTCAACGTTTCATGTAAATTGAGATTTTGTTGAAGAAATGATGACTTGCTGACTCCAGTGGGATTTCTCTTGAGTCATCTTATTTAAATAGTTCAGCCAATTCACAAACTTTGGGCTGGTGTTTCTTATTAGCGATGGAGTCATTGGAGGGATTACTGGAATACTGGCCATTCCCATTGTGAAACTTCCTGCAATTTTGTTTGTAAATCCAGGAGAGGGTCACAACAGTCTCTCATTTACAACTCTGTGAACATCAGAAGTTCTCTAAGATTTAAAGGACAGATTAAGGATATTTAAAGGTATGTCTTGAGAAATAGCAGGCAAGTCACAGGAACCTAAGTTGGTACACGTGGAGAAACCAGCTCAAATATCAGTTTCAGTTCTGACCAATGTTTTCAGCCAATAAGCTTGAGCTGATGGACCCAATAGGCACTGGTCAAAGCATGTTGATCGCCCTTGGACCTTATCGCCAAGATATTGCTCAGGGTGTTGCAAATTGTACTTCACCAACCATCAAACTGGGAGACCATCAACCATTAGAAGGAGTCCTTGCCTGATCATTTTCAGCTAACAAATAATGGACCCTCTTACATGAGTTGTTAGGGGTTAATTTAATTAAAGGAGATGGACCCTAGGATAAGGAGATAGGCCCTAAGGTAGAGAGATGGGATCTCGGGTAAGTACATGGACCCTAGGCTAAGGAGATGGGCCCTAAGGTATGGAGATAGACCATAGAGTAGGGAGATGGGCCCTAGGGTAAGAAGATGGACCCAATGGTATGAAGATGGGCCCTGGGGTAAGGAGATGGACACTAGGGTAAGGAAAAGGCCCTAGGGTAAGAAGATGGACCCTAAACTAAGGAGATTTACTCTATGGTAAGGACATAGACCCTAGGCAAAGGAGATGGGTCTTAGGGTAAGAAGATGGGCCCTATGATAAAAAGATGGAACAAGTCAAGAGTTTCAATTCCAAGCTCAAAAGAGTCAAAACTAAAACCTTAATAATTAAAAAAGGACAGAGGAAATGTCTCCATCATAGCAGGTTTAGACTTCCCTATTAACACTCACTCTGCTGCTCTCAGTTTGGACCCCGAAAATATGTGTTTGTGGGAATGACATTCCAGTGGCTGTAGAAGGATACCCACTTAACGGGGCAGTAAACACGAGTGCAATGAATAGGGCTTGTGCTGTACTTATTGTCTACTGTTTTAATAATGAAAAAAAAGATGGATTTTATTATTTCTTGACCTAAACAGGGCAAACAGGAAGACAGAAGCTAATCCGCATTTGTTCCTTGGAATAGATAATCTCCCTGCATATTGGACTCCACAGTCACAGCAAAGGGGGGAGGGTGGTTGTAAACTGCTAATCTAATTATGTGCCTCGCAAGGACCAAACATGGAGTAGCTTCAATTTCCCTATTTGCCCAGTCTAGCAAACTATTAAAACTGAACCTGATACATCAGGTACATGTTGTAGCAGAGTCAATGAGGGCACTTCAGAGAATGGCATGTACAGGTATAGAATCCGTTATCCGTAAACCCACTATCCAGACAGTTCTGAATTACGGAAAGGCCATCTCCCATAGACTCCATTTTAAAAAAATTTTTAAAATTATTTATTTTTTCTGTGTAATAATAAAACAGTAGCTTGTACTTGATCCCAACTAAGATATAATTAATCCTTATTGGAAGCAAAACCAGCACATTGGGGCTCATTTATCAACACTGGGCAAATTTGCCCATGGGCAGTAACCCATGGCAACCAATCAAATTGCTGCATTCACTGTTCTACTTGCAGCTGGCTTTAAACAGCTTTTCACTGATTGGTTGATATGGGTAACTGCCCATGGGCAAATTTGCCCAGTGTTGATAAATGAGCCCCAAATTGGGTTAATACAATTACTGAGAACAAAAAGGAGTAAAACCCCTCTCTATCTACTTCTTTTCATTCTCAGTAATTGTACAATAATTAGGTAATTATACCTCTCTCTATCTAGAAAGTGAATTTAATTTAAGTAGGGTATACAAAACAAACCTTCTTCTCGTATAAACCCCATTGAGTTCATTTCATGTTTACATGATTTACTTTTAGATTTAAGGTATGAAGATCCAGCCCGAGCATTTTGGAGAATAGGTCCCATACCTGTATAATGTTGTCTGGGTTCCACCCAGTAGGTGCAAGCAGGAACTCCTCCCGGTGCAACATGGGAAGGGGGACCTGATTAAAGTCCGATACAAACTCCAGCAGCACTCCGGTATAGTGAAAGATATTTATTTGTGCAAATGAAGTAACGTTTCGGGCATAACCAGCCCTTTATCAAGCTGCTTGATAAAGGGCTGGTTATGCCCGAAACGTTGCTTCATTTGCACAAATAAATTTCTTTCACTATACCGGAGTGCTGCTGGAGTTTGTATCGGAATTTGAACTGGACCTGGGCAGACAGAGTCGCAGCCGGCACCCGACGCTACAAAAAGCAGTGAGATTGATTGTGTAGCACTACTCTCTATGTTTGTGAGGGGACCTGATTAAAGGGGACCTGTCACCCAGACATAAAAAGCTGTAGCATAAAAGTCCTTTTCAAATTAAACATGAAACCCAAACTCTCTTTTTTATTAAAAGACCCATAACTGTTATAAACTCATTTAAAAGTGTCAACTGTCAATCCAAAATTGCCTCCTCCATGCCTAAGGCCAGGGTCGGCCCTGGTGGGCCCCGGCTCAGCATTGGCAAAATTGCTTAATTGCAGTTACCCATATGAACCAACAAGCATTAAGCTTTGTTCACCCTGGCTCAGTTAAAATACTGAAATCAAATACCCGATTGGTTGCTATGGGTAACTACGCTGAGGCAGATTAATGCTCTGTTAGTAAACGAGCCCTAAATGCTGCAGTGTTTTTCCATGAGTTTCATGCTCATTGCTCAGTCTTTGGACAGACAAATCTGCCCTGCAGGGCATCTGTCTCCCGCACTCATCTGCACAGTTGTTAGCTACGGCCTTTCGAAATTTAGGGGGAGATGACCTGCGATATTCACTTTATTTTTTTTTCCATTTAAAGTGCTAATTTAATTTTCATAATAAAACATAACAGAAGCAATATGTGCTGCAATGTGAAACAGGGGGTCGGCGACAGACCTTGCCAAAAACACAATACAGAAATATACTTAATATCGTAAGCCATATGTCTACGTCCCTTGAACTTAACATTCCCTGTTACATGCAATGTCCAATCACAAGTAACCCGTATGTCTACATCCCTTGAACTTTACATTCTCTGTAATATGGAAAGTCCAATCTCAAGTAACCTGTATGTCTATGCCCGTTGAACCTTATATTCTCTGTAATATGGAAAGTTCAATCTCAAGTAACCCATCAAATCCCTTCAAATGGGGCACACGTGTTCTTCACTTGAAAGTTATGTTTTCTTTAATATGGAATGTCCAATCACAAGTCACTCGTGCGCCTATGTCTGTATTCTGGATAAAATGGAATCTTGAACCTTATTGCCTCTTGAACCTTCACTTCTTCACTTGAACCTTATCTTCTCCATAATACAGAATCTCCATTCACAAGTAACATGCGTGCCGACATCACACAAACCTTGTATTATATATAGTATGGAACGTCCAATGGTGTCTCCTTCACTTGAACCTTACGTTGTCTATGATATGAAATATCAGATCTGATCAGAGTAAAGTGTTTTTACATCACATTAACCTTATGTTATATATATAATATAGACTGTTTCAACCTTCTCTTTAGGGAACTATACGAAAGGTTAAACTGAAATATTAAAGATGTCATGGTTTGTGTCATCATCTCTCTGGTTATGTTCTCCTGCAATTTGATTCTTTTTTTTTTGTTAGGGAATAAAAAATATTTCATTGTCAGAAACACTAATGCATAAGAGATGTTGTCCCAGCTGAGCAATACGTTTTCTAAGAGACTTTCCTGGAGTAGATTTAGGGATCTTTTTTGTCTGCTGTGATTACTGCACTTTAGCAAATCAGAAACCACAATTGACAAGATTGAATAAAAGACGGTAATCTCTCAAATTATGGATTTAAAGGCATTTACCTAATTACATTGGTGTGAAGATGTCACAATGCATGTGGCTCAAGGGTATGAGCTTTGCTCTTCTGCAAAAAGAACAGCCTATAGAAATGAAGGGGAGATCAAACAGCACAGGATTGCAGGAAAACTTTATTAAAGGATCCAGCCATGTGCTGCTCACACTTTGATAGATGCCTAACGACAGCATTTTATGCACCTCCCCTATTCAAATTGACCTAAGCGTTAGATTAATATTGAATTAAGGTGGCCATACACTGACAGATCCGCTCGTTTGGCAATGTCGCCAAACGAGCGGATCTCCCTCCGATATGCCCACCTTGATGTGGGCAATATCGGGCTGATCCGATCGTGGGCCCTAGGGCCCAACGATCGGATCCTAACGATGCCTTAACGGGCGTTCGGATCGCGGGACCGCATCAACGAATAGATGCGGCTGCGATCCAACGGGATTTTCTGTCCCATCCGATCGAGATCTGGCCGACTTTCGGCCAGATCTCGATCGGTGAAGCCCGTCAGGGGGCCCCATACATGGGCCAATAAGCTGCCGACACTGTCTGTCGGCAGCTTTTATCGGCCCGTGTATGGCCACCATAAGACACAAACGAACGCTAGCGAATCTTCACTATGATATGCTCTCATTCAAGAAGTATCGCTACCGAAAAGTCGCCATCGTTCAAGACGCAACCTTGCATTTAAGTGAATTAGCGTAGTGGTAACTAATTTGCTCCTGGCGAAGTGATGCAAAGAGGTCGCTGCCAACAATTCACCCTTTAGTGAATCTGCCCCACAGAGACTATTTTATCGAAATAATCCAAATTTTTTAAAAACAATTTCCTTTTTCTGTGTAATAATAAAACAGCAGCTCGTACTTGATCCCAACTAAGATATAATTAATCCTTATTGGAAGCAAAACAGCCTATTGGGTTTATTTAATGTTTACATGATTTTCTACTAGACTTTATGTATGAAGATCCAAATTACGGAAGATCCGTTATCCAGAAAACTCCAGGTCCCGAGCATTCTGGATAACAGGTCTCATACCTGTACCTTGCACTTGATCCAAACTAAGATATAATTAGTCCATATCGGTTTTATTAATGTTTAATTGATTTTTTTAATAGACAAAGTAATGACCCCATTATCCAGAAAACCCCAGGTCCCAACATTTCTGGATAATAGGTCCTATATCTGTATATGGTGGGATTGTATCATACTCAGGATTGTACAGGCATAGGCTGATATTTCTTGGACAATATTCTATAATCTTACATTTTAAAAAAGAAAATTGCGTGGTAAAATTGGTATCCCCAAACGCTTTATAAACATTCATAGATATCGATGAAAATTCCATCATCTTCCCGGGGTGTGTGCCTGACTGGGAATGCTGGGATTTGTATTTCCTACAAGCTGGAGGTCTCTCCCACAGGCTGGAACTATTTACTCTTTCTTGATATGGCTGAGAAAGTTAAATAATTGGTTTAAGATAATCCCCCGTGGCTACGAACTACCTTGTGAAAAGATGGTTGTAAGCTTATTGTAAACATAATTATCCTGAGTAAGGTTTTCATTAATCTTCCCCCAAACCACAGACTGACATGTGTTGGGCTCCGTGTGTGGAGAGGCACCTGCCTGGGCTTGATCTTGCGTCTCTTCTGAGCCTTCGCCAGGGTTTCTCACTACCTAAATGTTTTCCTAGATTCCACTGCAGGTCAGACAGGAAGAAAACCTGTTTCAGGAATTTATCAGTAGATTTTTTTCAAATTTGTCCAAAAAAAAAAAGCACATTTTTAATTTTTTTTGCATTTGGGAAAAAATTCAGAATGTATCTGTATCTACTGTGTATCCTGTGCCGGAATGTCTGCCCCCATGGCTACACAGCAGCTTGTTTATATAAACTATAGTAGTACTTATCTGTTATCTACTGTGTATCCTGTGCTTGAATGGCTGCCCCCATGGCTACACAGCAGCTTGTTTATATAAACTATAGTAGTACTTATCTGTTATCTACTGTGTATCCTGTGCTTGAATGGCTGCCCCCATGGCTACACAGCAGCTTGTTTATATAAACTATAGTAGTACTGATCTGTTATCTACTGTGTATCCTGTGCTTGAATGGCTGCCCCCATGGCTACACAGCAGCTTGTTTATATAAACTATAGTAGTACTGATCTGTTATCTACTGTGTATCCTGTGCTTGAATGGCTGCCCCCATGGCTACACAGCAGCTTGTTTATATAAACTATAGTAGTACTTATCTGTTATCTACTATGTATCCTGTGCTTGAATGGCTGCCCCCATGGCTACACAGCAACTTGTTTATATAAACTATAGTAGTACTTATCTGTTATCTACTGTGTATCCTGTGCTTGAATGGCTGCCCCCATGGCTACACAGCAGCTTGTTTATATAATTATAGTTGTGTTTCTATAATAAACACACCAGATTTACCAGTGCAGGGCAACAGAACATTATATTGTCATTCCTTTAAAACACTTTCATTTGTTGGTGTCATTATCTTTAAAAATGAATGGAATGCGAAATATTTAATTTTGATTATCTGTTTCTCAGGGACAAACTGTGATTGTGATTATTTTGTCCGACGATCTATGGGAGGGGAGTTTACAAACTCTAACTTTATATTGAATATTAAAAATATGTATTTTATAAACATCATTCAGCGTTAGGTATTTAAGTGTGAGTTAAAACCCCACAAATTGGCTTTTAATGATCTGCTATAGGGCTGATGGTAATGTATATCAGCTGTACCACATACACACTGCAGTCTCTATACTTGAGTAGGGTCTAGAGCAGTGATCCCCAACCCGTAGCTCGTGAGTAACATGTTGCTCCTCAACCCCTTGGATGTTGCTCCCAGTGGCCTCAAAGCCGGTGATTATTTTTAAATTCCTGGCTTGGAGGCAAGTTTTAGTTGCATAAAAAACTGAGTTAATGCCAAACAGAGCCTCCTGTAGCTGCCAATCCACATAGGGGCTATCAAATAGCCAACCATAGCCCTTATTTGGCATCCCCATGGACTTTTTCATGCTTGTATTGCTCCCCAACTCTTTTTTACATTTAAATGTGGCTCACGAGTTAAAAAGGTTGGGGACCCCTGGTCTAGAGGATTAGAACGAGGCTCTACTGTAGGATTATGTTGGGGCAGAAATCAACAAAATGACTCCCCATGATTTCTCTCTTTTGAACTGTAAGGGTCTTTGGGTTCCATGACAACTGGACCACCGGCCCTCACAATGCCTAGGGGTATTCCTATAAACGTATGTCTTGTTCTTCATATAAATTTATATTTAAACTTGGTTATACTGAATACACACTTTTTAAAAACATTCACTTAAAAGTTCATCTTTAGGGTGAGCCATATATTATGGAGTCTAAGGTCAAGGCCAGACGTGGCGTTTTTTTAAAAAAGTTCCGTCAGGCGTAAATACGTCACTGAAACCACACGCAACCGTCAACATGCTTTTTTCATGCGTTTTTCAGCACGTAGGTTTCTATTCCCAGCATGCACTTCTCATTGTTCTCGTTCCCCATAATTCCGCTGGTTGAAAATAGAAAAGAGAAAAGCTATTTAGAAATAGAAAAGCTATTTACATGCAGAATGGAGCAGGAATGATCGTTAGTACGCAACTTAAATATGTCACCGGGTAAATACGCCGGAAAAATTTATATGCGGCATTTATCTCGTGAGAATTTGGACGCTATATTTAAAATACGCTGCGTATTTATGTAAAGTGTGGTTTCAAACTTGCAGATCCCATAGAGTCTATTGCAGTGATCCCCAACCAGTAGCCCGTGTTGCTCCCAGTGGCCTCAAAGCAGGAGCTTATTTTTGAATTTTGGTTGTATAAAAACTAAGTATTTTGCCAAGTACAGCCTCTTGCAGGCTGCCAGTCCTCATAGGGGTTAACAAATAGCACTTATTTGGCCCCCAAGGGACTTTTTCATGCTTGTGTTGCTCTCCAACTCTTGCTCTCCAACCCGTGGTCTATTGATTTGGTAGTTTATTGACATATTGGCGTATCTGCTAGAAAACACAAATACTGGCGTCCCGTGGCGGATTTCAACTTGCAAGCGCCCTGTGGGAATTGCCATAGTGCGTTTTCCATTAGTGGCAGTTTATCCGTATTTACGCTCGACTGAGCTTTTTTAAAAATGCAACGTAAAAACGCCACGTCCGGCCTTGCCCTTAGACTCCATACTATATGGCTACAAACCCCCTGAGCTGCAGCATGTTCTGCATCAGCTGTCACTTGTACGTGTGGAATCTTGGTGGGACCTGGCCTTGCCCCCGTACAACATTACATATGACCTGCATCACTCAAATCCAGAAGGAGAATGAAGTTTGACAGCTCTAACAAGTTGCTCTAGGGGGAGCTGCCAAACTCACTTTATGGTTTAATTGAAGGAAAGCTCTGAACGCACTGCCATGGAGTCTGTTGGCAATAAACATGCACATAACTGTAATGCTGAGCCTGTGACACCCCAGGGAGTGAGAGACCAGGTGTAGCATCTTAATAGAGGCAACACATTGGGGTCCCCAATCTAATATGTGGGAAGAATAAGAGCAAGATGGCAACGGCAGGGCAGTTTTCAACAGCAACCTCCAGGCAGCACAGCAGTCCTAGGTTTGATTCTGCAGGGAGTTTGCATGTTTTCCCTGTGCTTGCATAGATTTCCAATAATATCCTGTATGAACCCTGTAAAGTGATGCAGAACATGCTGGTTTTATAGAAAGGACTTCCAGATATGGGATCGTCTATCCAGAAAGCCATTATCCAGAAAGCTCCAAATTACGGCAAAGCCAACTCCCATAGACTCCATTTTAATGAAATAATTCAAATGTTTAAAAATTATTTCCTTTCTGTAATAATAAAACAGTCGCTTGTACTTGATCCCAACTAAGATATAATTAATCCGTTTTGGAAGCAAAACCAGCCTAAATGAATCAGTTAATAGTGCTGCTTCAGCAGAATTCTGCACTGAAATCCATTTCTCAAAAGAGCAAAGAGATTTTTTTATATTCAATTTTGAAATCTGACATGGGGCTAGACATTTTGTCAATTTCCCAGCTGCCCCAAGTCATGTGACTTGTGCTCTGATAAACTTCAATCACTCTTTACTGCTGTACTGCAAGTTGGAGTGATATCACCCCCTCCCTTTTCCCCACCAGCAGACAAACAAAAGAACAATGGGAAGGTAACCAGATAACAGCTCCCTAACACAAGATAACAGCTGCCTGGTAGATCTAAGAACAGCACTCAATAGTAAAATCCAGGTCCTACTGAGACACATTCAGTTACATTGAGTAGGAGAAACAACAGCCTGCCAGAAAGCATTTCTCTCCTAAAGTGAATATAAAAAAATCTGTTTACTCTTTTGAGAAATGGATTTCAGTGCTGGAGTAGCACTATTAACTGATGCGTTTTGAAAAAAACATGTTTTCCCGATGACAGGATCCCTTTAAATGATTTTTAGTTGACTTACCGTATGGAGATCCAAATTATGGAAAGACTCTTTATCCAGAAAACCCCAGGTTCTGAGCATTCTGGATAACAAATCCAAACCTGTATAGTAATAACTCCTAAGCCAGACACCATGACCCATGAGTTATTTGGCGAAATTAATGCACAAATGAGACTTCCCCTAAAAGTGAAATGGGTGATCCATGAGTGAAAGTGATCCCAGGGAGGGAGAGGCATGTCAGGTCTGTAAGGTCGGGGCAGGAGCGGTTTTGTTCTTGCACCAACACTACACACAATCACACATCAAAACACACAACCTTGTCATATCCAAACTCAATCGGGATGGAAGGAACAGGGAGCAGCTTGTGCTTTTCTTACAGCTTTTTGACCCCGTATGGAAATAGACTGACAGAGCAGTCAAGCTCCAGATTAGAAAAACATGTTGGAACTAAAACAAGCCGTGAAAAAGTGCCCCCTCCCTAAAACTTCATTAACTGAAACTCAGGAGGCCAACAAGCAGCTAATAGACCTCAACCCCGAGGGCTTCTCCTCCAGTTATGGCAATGGCAACCTTATCCCCTCTCCTAACAGGACCACTGGAGCAATTCCTCTGGAATCCATAAAATATTCATGGCCACTGCATTAATAACTATCCTTTTAAACACTAGTTAGGTTATAATGGCTTGTAGAGGTGGAAATAAAGCAATGAATTCAGAGGGACCAGTCTTTGAAATGGTTATGACTTTTTTTCCAGCAAGTGTCAGAACATGGTGGCATCTCCTTGAGCCTGAGGGTCAAGCTTTCCTATTGTCTCTCTAGAGTCTGCATAAAACATTGGTCACTCTTCAATAATTTCAGTGCAAGAGCCACTTTAGAAATAAAGCATATTAAATATACATATTCCAGATGTTAGCTAATGCAGTCATAGTGAGTAGTGCCTATAGCTTTGGGTATATCTTTATCCCCCAATGAGTGCAACATACAAGTACTTTTCTGTTTTTGTCTGGAGAGCTTGAGTGCTTGGACACCATGTAGCTGAGACAGATGGAAACCACACCCTTTGGATTTAATTTTATATCCAGAAAACCATTTAGAACACCAGGGCTGCTGCCCAATATACAGTAACTAAAGGGTCAAGCCTACGAGCAGTGCAGCAGGTCCTTTATACCATCAGGGTCCAGATATAAACTTGCCTGTCTGGAAGTGGGAGGCCTGAAAGGAGTCCATAAAAGTGTTACTGTCCTTTACCCATGCCCTTACCTGTCCTTTATCAATAATATTTACTATCATTCTTAATTGCAGGTTAAAGAGGGGCTGCCATAAAATGTGCATTACAGCAATTTCCCAATTTTCCTAAACTGATTCAGATAATGTGCAAATGTGGATTGTGCTCCATATGAGCCATTTGTTCAAGTACAGGTATGGAACCTGTTATCCAGAATGCTGGAATCTATGGGAGATGGCCTTTCTTTAATTCAGATCTTTCTGGATAACAGGTTTCCGGATAATGGATCCCATAGCTGTAGTAGCTAATGTTACAGAGCTGATTTTCTGATGTAGATGCCAAATTACTTTTTGCCAGTAGCAACCATTCACCAATTAGTTTTAACCTACAATTTAGAAACTACAAGTTGGAAACATGTCTGGTTGGTTAAGGCAACTGCGCTGGTGCAATTTCGTACCAATGAGAATAAATCATCTCTGTGTGTGAATAAATACATGACAGTTTCATTCCACCATTACATGCTTTTCAACTGAATATTTGTTCCTGATATTCTGAAGAAATGGTATAACAAACTGTGCAGTCTTCCTGGACCTCTCATTTAACTACTTTTTAAATTATATTTGTTGATTATAGTTGCTTAAGATTCCAGAGGTGCTAACGGGGCAGCTGTCCTGAGCATAAAGTTACAATTGTAGATTAGAGGATTGGGAGACAACTAGATTAGGTCAAAATGGACAAAGGGGCTAGATGGTGAAAGTAGGATAATACATAATCAGTAGGGCAAGATGGAGACAGTTGGCCAAAATGCAGATAGAAGTGCTAGATGGAGACAGTAGGTCTAAATGGTGACTGAAAGTCAAGCTGGTGAAAGACGGTAAGATTTATTCAATAGAGATAGTTGGTGAAAGTAGGTCAAGATAGTATGTCTAGAGGGAGACAGTATGAATAGATGGTGACAGTTGAGGTAGAAGGTGAAAGCAGAGCTCCATGGTGACAGTATGTGAAGAAGAACATACTAGATAGACATTGAAGGTAAAGCTAGAAAGCAATAGTAAGGCATGATTGTGAAATTTAGATACAGTAGGAATTGATGGGCATTGATGGTCAAGATGGTGACATAGGTGAAGATGGAAACACTGGGGTTTGATGGTGACAGTAGGTCAAGATAGAGACAGTAGGGATGTATGGAGGCAGTAGGGATAGATGAAAACAGTAGGACTACAGGGAGATTGCAGAATCCTACTGTCTCCATCTAGAGCTGCTCTCTTGATCTAGCCCTGCTGTCTCCATTTATCCTTGTTATCTTCATCTTGGTAACGGTAGAGTTAGATGATAGCAGAGCTAGATGATGACATTAAGGCAAGGTGATGACAAAAGGATAAATTGAATACAGTAAGGATTATGGTATTATTGTTGGTCAAGATGGTTACAGTAATTCAAAATGGACACAATAGGACTAGATGTGGCAGAAGAGCTATACAGTGACATTAATGGAGAACTTAACCCTCAAATTAAGAAAATCCCCTCCTACTAAGCTAGATAGTACAAGCTCCCTGCTTCCCCCCTCAAACTTCAATAGCCCTGAAAATGTCCCTAAAATATTTCTCACTTAACAGTGCAGAGTAAGCGCAGCGGAACTTATGGGCGCCATATAAACACAAACTTGATATAAACACGACCTTGATCTACCAAAATTTTATTCAGATGAATAAATAAACTTTAAATGCATTCCTAAAAGTTAATGAACTCCCCCTTGCCTCGTAATCACCATAATTGCCACTTTTATTTTTACTTTTACTTTTTTATTAAAAAGGTATTTTTAGCAGAACAATTTTCCATTCTAAGGGTCTTTTAGCATTAGGCATAGTTTTAGAAATAATACATGCCTTGTAACCAGAGAAAAAACTTTGTGTTTCTGTAAAAACTCAATAGCAGAAATAAATATCCAAACATACTTGTGTGTGACTTTGGCACGGACACAAGAGATTCAGTTCATCACATATAACTGAAGGGATTAGGAAGATTGGATTGCATTGTACCAGGTTCCTAAATAATTGGGGGATATTTCTCCAACAGAGAATGGTTCTTGCTTGCTTTTTTTATTATATCCAGGAGAATCTGAATTTTGGACTATTTTGGGCAGCCTTGCCTTGGAAGGTTATTTAAGGATTTGGTGGGAATTGGTCTTCTTGGAGACAGAGAAGATGAGCCATTAGGCATCTATCGTAGGACAAACTCATGTAATTCAGAGATGTTTCAACTTAAAATCCTAAAAATGTTTATTGAGCTACAACTTCTCAGAGATGTCAACCAAACTGTCTTTCTACCCTTTCCTAAAACTGGCCCTTGAGCTTTGATTTATAGAATCTAATTATATATACAGTAACTCTATGATGAGATGCTAAGTTAGCACTTAACATTTAAACAGAAAAATGATGGAACCCTACAGGTCATCTTTAGAAGTGCATAAAGCCTGGTTTGTTATGACTGATGTCTCCTACATAATGTAATGCAGATACATGTAAATGCATGTGAGAGCACTTGAGCTTCAGAAGGAAATTTTGCCCAGAGTATGTATCTGTTTATAAGTTTGCTCCCTGTATATACAGATCAGAACCTGTCAAGTTTAGAACCTTGGACCTTATGCAACTAGGCAAGTGTTTTTACTGACTGAGCCATAGGAGGCTCTTTTGGATTCCCTTTGTAAGTAATGTTTATAACTATGGTCTCTACTCTCTATTTATAACACTCGCAGACTCATTACGGCTGCAAGCAATTAAGGGGCTTTAATAAATGAGAGGATATTTAAGGCTGCCCCTTCCTTTCACCTGTGCATCAAACATTAAGTTGAGCCCTGATGTTCTGCATAAGTGAGGTTCCTTCAAAGCCCTGATATCATTTCTGCTGATCTCCTAAATCCCTAGCCTGTTAAAAAGGCTTCAACCAGTCAATGATAGACCTGTGCTGACAGTGGGTCAACATGGCGACAGAAAGGCAAGATGACAACAGTAGGGCAATGACAAAAGCAGGGCAAGATGAGGAAGCAGGACAGACTGACAATTATAAAGCACAATAGTGACAGTTGGACAAGATGCCAAGAATAGGGCAAGATGGCCATAGAAGGAAACATGCAGACACTAGGTCATGATGGCAACAGATGGGCAAGATGGTAAAAGTAGGACCAGACGGTGACCAGGGTTTGACTGGGATGCCAGGAAGGAGTCTGGGGGCCAGGACTCTGGAATGGGAGGGAAGGTACGGGATGGGCCTTTCCATTCCACCCAAGTACACATTTGTTTTTTACTGCATTAGAGGAGTGACAGGTGCAATTGAGGTGTTGATGGTGCAAATCACTAAAACAAAAACCCTTGTGTGAAAGAAAACCGGCTAATATTGGGCAGTGCAGGTTTTGTTACAAACAAGGGAAAGCTATAGTCAGGTGATCCCACTGGTGTCTAATAAAAGGGCAGCCAAGTTTGGGAGTTTTACTTTGAAAGTAGCTATTAAGTTGCAGGTAAAACTTAGTCCCTTATGAATCAGATGAAAATTGAGCTTAGGACTGGCCAGATATGGGATGACTGTGACGTAGTTGTTCAGCTTAAATATATTGCAATATATGGACAAACAATCCCTGTTTTGTTTAAAGGGTAAGGCATTTTTTAGTAGCAGTATGCACAAAATGTCTTAAAATATATTGATAATGGGTTGAGTGCAGAGGACTCTTGTATTTGTCAATATATATATATATATCTATAGATATATATATATATATATATATACATATTATGGTCCCAGATTTTAGCCCTGTAAAAGATGGCCCTGCTTAAGTATATCACTATTAAAGCAATGCATTCAAACAAATAGAACAATGCCGTTACAATGCCTCTTTACATTTCTTTTTGGAGAACACTGCTTAGTTCCCCGAGTCCTGAATAAGCGCCTTACAGAGTATAAACTATTTCAAGTGCTGCAGTTCCCGTACTTCTAAATGTTTAGACTGAGTCTCAGTTACAGTCTGTGAAAGCAATATTGTTTTAGGTTATTAATTTTCATCCAAAAGAATGTTTGTAGCGATTGGAATCAAGAGCAAACCAGCTATTTACACATATTAAATTCATTCACGGCCATTTGTCATCTTCCTTAAGTATCTCCCAAGATTTCTCTCTGTTACTTTAAGACGTGGTCATTCTTTTCTACTTCCCCAAAAACACTTTCAGAATGTGGGTGTTGTCCCTTTATGCCTCTCCAGGTGACTCACCTCATCATCTTCTGAGTATGGCACAATAATAAATTCCAAAATGAGGGTTTTTTAGTAACCTAAGTCATTATAAATTACCCATAATCAGTCGGCACATTAGATGCTGCCCCCCTCACACTTATCTCACAGTATCGATACACAAGTTGGTCCTATACCAGTGGTGGGACCCATAGAAACAAGGCCAGGTGTGTCTTGTAGCTGATTTCCCTATTCCTACAGTGTTTGTTGGAGGGATAGTGTGGTGCAAGCTCCCTTCCTCTGACATCATCTCTGATGTCACCCTAGAGGTCACATGCAGGTATAAAAGTCCTTTCTCCAGCTCAGATTGGGTTGGGACTGGGTTGAGAACAGGCAGGTATCAAAGTGGGCACGTGGGTAAGATTGGTTGCAGAGTGTTCTCTACACTTAAATGTGTTCCCACTTAAAGCCCTGTTTGAAGGAATATGCTGGATTTCAAAGTGCAACCAAAGATGGTACAATGGGGTACAATGTGTACAATGTGTACCTCAAGCCATATACGATATGACAATGGCTGCACAGCCACTCCTGGTACAGTAAGTACACACCTTATTGGCCCATGGATGAGACCAACATGGTGGCCTCCCCTACCTACTTCACTATGGCTTAATCCTATATCAATAAAGACAGATGGAATGTAGATTCATTTTGATGGTCAAGCTCATAGCTCATGATGTTGCCATGACATTTATCTGGTTTAGTTTAAAGTTGCTCCGCTTTATTGATACCTGTTGGCATTTACTGTGCTGTTGGATTGGGAAATCATAGCATTCTGCGAGAAATATACACAGTATATTTACATATATAGTTAGACTCTACAGGGTTATTCTTACTCTTAGCTCTGGACATACTCATGTCCATCTTCCTCCATGAGGGGGTGAGGAAGATAAATCTAGATTTTATACAATTCAGGGTAGTCGTATAGGTATAAGTCATAGTGAGGCTTTCATAATCTCTCCATTAGTCTGCTACCGGAGGGAAACACTCATCGTGCCTGGTTCTTTATCCACTTATTAGGTGGCACAAATGTGGGTGGGGAACCTCATTTTATTATTTAACAAATTCCAGCCCTGAGAAAACTGAATGTGTCAGCAGAATGTTATGTCAACAGTTTCTTTATTTCATCTGTTCCGTGACTACCCATCCATCATGCAGTATGGTCATTAAATATTGTACCCCAGTTAAGACTATCCATCCAATCAGCTTTACATTAAGCATCCCCAAACTACAGAGGAGCCAACTGCAGAAGGTTTAAGCAGAAAACAAAGCAAGCAAGTAAAAAAAACAAATACCAGGCATCTGGGAGAAACTGATACCTTTCCAGTGAGCCTGTGGACCTCCAAAGATACTGTTTATCTTGCAAGTCTTTCCTACAGTTTGATATGAATGACTTTCAGCCACAGGGAACTGTCCTCTCCTGCTTTGTGTCCCCTTTTCCACTCCAGATTGCTCAGAACCTGCAAACCAGGGGGTATCAATATCCATGTCAGTTTGACAGTAAACATCCTTAATTTCAGTTTGCAGCTGTTTATTGATATAGCGATACTGTACAGACACAGAACAGTAGCCAGGGTATTGGGTTTACACCATCTAAGTGGCGAGGCGGCCAAGCTTTCCACATGTTCTCAATAGGAGGCTTTCTGGTAGGATACACACCATGAACTAACACAAGCACACTGAGAGCAATAGATTGCCTTATTTCATGTGTGTTCTGTTCTCCCACACCCTAACAAAACCAGTCTGCCATGTTAGTGTTTAGGAATTGTGTTTACGAGAGAGGAACCAAGCAGGCATGTCATTGAAGTCAACATTCGTTACTATAAAAGAAGGCCATGTCTTGCGATCTGTGCCAACCTGGCTGTTCTGATTTAATTGTTGGCAGTCTTCTTCTGCTTTCACGAGCAGAGCTTTATAAAACATAAACCTTCACTTACATATGTTTGAAATATAGATTTCACTGCCGCTTAGCATTTTACTCTTGCACAGATGCATGCAACCTGTAATCTACCAGCTGTAGCTCATCTACCATTGTTAGTTGGGGTCTAGGCAGGTTTCCAGAAAATGGGCCACTTCCTCGCTGTTAATGTCCACCTCCAAACCACGCAATATTAAATCAGTGCAAACAAATGTGGTCATCTTTGCTCTCTGCAGACTGAATAAGCGTTCTAGGCCTCTGTGGAACCCTGTGACAAGTGTTTGAGAATGAAAATAAATATTGTTTCTTCCCCATCTTCAGCAGCTTAGGAGATGCCACAGAACCTACAGAGAACAATGCTTTTATTGCATGCCAAACCCCTTAGAGTTGGTGGACAAAAAAGATCACGGGTTAAGAGTTTCCTGGTAAAATGGAGTTTTATTTATGCCGTGAATTCCTAGGAAAATGACTTGAATTTAGATGCAGCCACAACTCCAGGTGGCTCTAGGCACTTTGGAGAAGGTCCTTCACATATGACCACATCATTTCTTCTCCCAGTGTTACCTGCAGTACCTAAACCTTGGTGATTATTGGACTGTTCCTAGTCTAGCATAAGGATAGGTTTATTCTTTATTTTTTTCCATGTGCCAGACTTTTGGTGTAGGAACATATTGATGGTGGATCTCTCGTTTGTAACCTGCTAGAGGACAATCCCACAATTCAGGAGTTACAAGATACAAGTTGAAGGCAAAACAATACTGATCATGGGACTCATGGCTTTATTTCTTCTGAAACTGCATTTTCTTTGAGCCCGAAATTCACATCACTAAAAACCACTAATAACATCAACACTCTGTGTCTCATTACTGGGAGGTGGCAGCCATTTGCTGGCGTTGAATGAATGTCATCTGCTAATGATCACATGCTCATGGTGATGAAGATGGAATGCTTTGAATTCAAGAATAAGTAAACTTTTGAAATAAGTGAATGTTAAATTTATGAGGGTGCTACTCTAAGAAATTTTGCAATGTACATTCATTTTTTTTTTAGAAGTTATCAGGAGAAAGAAAGAGGCTGCTTTGATGTTCTTCTGCTTAGGAACAAAATTAGAAACCTTTCTCAAATATTTCCTAAGCAGAAGAACATCAGAGCAGCCTCTTTCTTTCTCCTGACAACTTCCTTGACTACTTGCTGGTCAGACTGGTGGGAAACTGACCAGCAGGTGGCGATATTGTTGTAACAAAATTAATTTACATTACCAGTACATGTATCCCTTAATATTATGGAATAAAAAAAATTAATAATGAATGTAAATTACAGTATATGCATGGACCTGGCCCTACAAGTGTGAAATTTCATCAGCATCTATTGACCTTAAATACAACAGTCTCCGAGTGGCTCTTCTAACAATTGTACAGTTGTGATGGTACTGCTATTCCAGATATTCCATGATGGAAAATTGGTTTGAAACACAACATCCATGCTTTGCTTGCTACAATGCTACAGACCTGTCATCACCTCGAGTGGTAAAGACTTGTCAACGCCTTGAGTGTCAGCCTTTCAGCACAGTCAAGTCTCCCAGATATGGGCCTCAGTCAGTCTCCATAATCTCAAAGACATTCTTACTGTTCAGAGGCAACCACTGAAAGCTGTCGTATATGAGCTTTTAAAGTCTTGTTTATTTCTTTCTTTGCCATTTTTGAACGGAATTCTTTGCACGCTGGGAAGGCTGCATGCCATTGACTCTTGTGTTACTCCATACCATCTTGTGCTGCTCTATAGAAGCACTTATTATCTGTCACCATCAACACCCCAAGGGTCACATTTGTCAAGAGGTGCTTATCCATCAAGTTACAGAATGCCACATGCCCCTTTCACTTGAACAGGAGGCTGAGAAGTCTTGAGCCATTAGTACCAGTTCCCTTGTGTCTGATAATATTGCATTGTACCACAGCCCAACAACAAATGCTCTTATTCATTAGGATGACTTTTATCATTTCAAGCTCAATTTTCATAATTAAGACTTTGTTTATTCTAATTAGAAAAAAACAGTTAATGTTAATGTTACTTATAGATGAGTACGAAACATATCTGAGTCTCCTATACACTGCAATATTTGTAAAATGAATAGGGCTCATTTCCCAATACAAGTTCTGCTTCACTAAAATGAACCCAAAACTGGTATCCAAACTTGCTCCTCACACTTCTGTAAGTGTAAGTGACTGTTGCCATGCGGGAACCGTGGAACGACCACCATCCAGAACATGGCTGTAATTCCAGGGGTTCCCACAGCAGACTGTTTCAATAGGCACTACAGACTTGCACCCAAAAAAATCACAAGCTAATGCAGTTTTTATGGGAAGCACGGAAGCGATGCTATCCCCATTAAGAATGTTTAGCTGTAACGTCGGCCCCATGAATGAGCGTTCATGCAAATGCCTTCATTTTGACGCATTGGACCAAATTCAGCGATTGCAACACTGTACTCAGCCGATATAACACTAGAACTTTGGGAGGCTTAAAGGGCTCCAACCCTTGGGCCCCACAGCAATAGTTTATAGGGATAGGGATCAACTTCTCCCCAACCATAAGTTCTAAGACACATAAGAAAATCTGCTTGTTGCATTTTCAGAGAACACCAACCATATTCCCAGTGTTTGAGGCCAACCAGAGGCCAACACCCAAAGTACCACCACACCAGTCGTGGAGGTCATAGGGCTTCAGGGAAATCTATTCTGCACACAAAAACGGAATATTTGAGCAACCAATATTTAGTAATCTGGTCTTTAAAATCTGATTGATTGCTATGGGTTACTAGACCTGTGGCAAACTTTGCAAATACCTTTGTATTTGCATTGCCCCATTAATTAAAGTTGGGCTCTTAGCAGTCCATTGGTCTCATCTGCTGTCTCTTTCTGGCAATCTGTGGGTTCTGTCAAATGCAAGAAGGGCTGCTGTAAGATGCCATAGGCAGTCACTATTTATTGGACTGGTGGGGGGCTATTTGGGCCTCTGTGTAATTAAAATGCCAGGGCCTGTTTTGATTCTCAGTCCAAACCTGGTTCATTCTGTTATATTCCTGGAACCAACAAACAAAATGTGGGACCCCTCTTCTCTATCTCTGGCCCTAGATATACTATATTCTATGCTACATATATCTACTAAACTACATTACCTCTTGGGCCTTGAGTCTATATATATCTTTACAATGTTTCAATATAAATGTTGGGCTCTAATGTAATGTACTGCCCTCTGATATGTTGGAAATGCGTCGGGCCAATATGGAAGTCATTTGCTCCAACTCGGAGCTTGAGTCAGGCGAGAACAATGAACGTATTTGGGGGTGATTAAAAGCAAATATGAGCAGTCGGCTGTGTTTATCCTGCGTCTCCCAGAAGATGACGGCTGACAGTTGTTACGATTTTACAACTATACCAAAATAATAGTTTAGAAAAATGTGTCTGGAGCTGAGAATAACACACGAGAAAGGTGCTACGGACTAATGATTTATTGCACATCGGGGGCTCAGTAATGGTTATTTCAAACTTTTATCCACAGCGCAAGAAAAAAGCCAAAGTCTGAAGTTGTAATGAGACAAGAGTATTCAAAGTGAGACGGGGGTTCAAGGGGGTTATTTATCAAAGTATGAATTTATCTCACTATTTTCTGCTTTAAACTCCAATCAAATCCGCTCTGGTTTTTTTTTTTGCGCTTATTTATTATTACATTTTCCCGAAAATTTGCTTTGCAGGAAAAAATATGATTTTCACAATTTTTTCTTCCGGTTTTCACAAATTTTTCGTATTTTTCATCCAGTTTTTGGATTTTTTGGGATTTTTCATCTGGTTTTCATGATTTTTTTGGATTTTTCATCCAGTTTTCACAATTATTTCAGATTTTTCATCATATAACTTTTGCCCGAAAACTTCGGGTATTGCACGAAACCCAGCGCACATCAAAAAATTATTGGGACTTCTCCCATTGACTTATATGCAACTTCAACAGGTCTGAGATGCCGGATTTTCAGATTCGGAGTTTAATAAATTCCGAAAAATTCGTGATTTTTTAAAAGTCTGATTTTAGAAAAAAAATCGTGATTTTTGCATTCGAAGTTTAGTAAATAACCCCCTAAGTGTGTTGTGTATACAGAAGCTTCCTTTGTTTTATAAATGTATAGTCTTTCTTAAACAGTACTAGCACCCCTAGTGGTCAGAAATAGACAGTGCTCTTGAGTTCTATGAAATTGTGGAAATGCTACACAACCCTATGGCATGCAGAAGAGATGTCAAGGGGTACAGTGAAGGGGCCCTAAAATCTCATTTTTAATCATTTTAAACAGAGACCCTGAAATGTTTTGTTTCTACTGTGCCTAGAGTAAACATTTTTGACGGTGGCTTAGGGATAAAGGGGGCCAAATCCTTGTTAGGGTACACTCTTTAAATTTTGTATTCTGAATCCCTGGCGTAGAATTCAAACTATAATCTATTTTATTTGGACTTAATCTCCCTAGCAACCAGGGGACAGTTCTGAAATTAGAATGGAAAAAAGAATAGTGGTCCATCGGACAGTCTTTAATTGTGGATCCCAAAAGAGATGGGGTTACTGGAAAGTGGGAGAGTTGAGGTGTATTGGGGTAACTGGGCGAGATTATAAAACTGTTTTACATAAATTGGCTAACTGCTCCTGCACTCTACTGGCGTGTGCTGTTCTTTACAGGTAGCTCCCATACATTGAAGTGAAGGACAGAATCCAAGGTGAACTATAAATCCCACATCAGAAGGAATATTGGCCTCCACAACAAAATACAGAAAAACATATTTTACTCAGTACAAGGATGGTATCTGTTATCCAGAATATTAGAGAAAAAATAAATTATTTTCCAGATAACGGATCCCATACCTGTACATTTGATATTCAAAGCAGATTAAACAGAAAACAATTTATTCACTTCCATCAAAAATACTTGGAGATATAGAACAGTTTGTTCATCCCCGCTGAGCTACTTGAGTGATTGGATATCTGGATACATCTATTATAGGACCTGTTATACAGAATGTTTGTGACCTGGAGGTTTTCCAGATCTTTCCATAATTTGGATCTCCATACTTAAAGTCTACTGAAATAAAATTATTTAAGCACTAAATAAACCCAATAGGCTGGTTTTGCTTCCAAGAAGAATTAATTATATTTTAGTTGGGATCAAGTACAAGCTACTGTTTTATTATTACACAGAAAAAGGAAATCATTTTTAAATATTTGGATTATTTGGATGCAATGGAGTTTATGGGAGATGGCCTTCCCATAATTTGGACCTTTCTGGATAACCGATGTCCAGATAATGGATCCCATACCTGTACTACATTCCAATCTACAGCCAAATCATAACTTTGGTGAGTAGATATCAGAAACTACAAACTATCCTTTACAATTGAGTCCAAAGGGAAATAATTATGGGATCATCAGTTCATTATTCACTATATAACATACAAAAGCCATACATTTTTTTTTATATGAAAATCTGGGGCGTAAGGTTAACACCTTATGATTCAAAGGATGCCAAGAATGATATTTATTGGAGGTTTTTGGCAAATGCTAAATGTTATTTTTATAACCTATATAGACCTAATGTTTTAAAGGCATACTGGGATGCTGCCAGTATTAAAGAGATTGGTTGGGAGAACAGGTTTACCTCCCCCCATTAATGTCCATGCTGGCCACTAAGGTAGTCAATTTTGCCAGGAGAAGCTGGACATAGGAGCAGGGTAATGAGTTGGGAGCAGACCAGTGATGTTGGGGGCAAGGCTGTGATGTCCAACATTGGATGCACCTTTTCCAGGTTTAAAAACTTTAAAAAATGGACAGGATGCTTTAAACCTGACAGCCCCTTAAAAACCAGGCTTTCCCATTAAAAAACAAACAGGTAGTCTATCAACCAAGTACAACAAGGCCCTTGATATGACACGAGTGCTTACATATTTTGGCCAATGTCATGGTAGCACCAAATTTCATGGTCAAACTAGGGTTGCACAGAATCCATCATTTTTTAATGCTACACAACAGTCAAGTGAAACTTGGAAGGTCACGCAACCTATTACCACAAAAATCCAGATCTTTGTAAACAGGTGCCTACGGAGACTTATGCATATAAAATGGCCGGAGAAAGTGACAAATGAAGAACTGTGGAAAAACATTAACCAGCTACCAATAGAAACTCAGTTAAGGAAAAAGAAGTGGGGTTGGATAGGCCACACACTCAGGAAGGGAGCAGAATCTATAGAAAGAAGAGCCCTAGAATGGAATCCACAGGAATCAAGAAGAAGGGGACAGCCTTGAAAAACATGGAGAAGATCAGTTGAAGAAGAAATTATAAAGATGGGAAAAACATGGAATGAGATCAAGAGAATAGCAACAAATAGATCTGAATGGAGAGTCTTCACAGATGCCCTATACTCCACTGGGAGTCGAAGAAATAGATGATGACACAGTCAACTAAGTACCACACTTTAAACATTTTAAACATGACTGGTATCCATTATTTACATGTTTATGATCTCAACGAAGGAGGAATGATGAATTATTATTATCATATCTCATGAATCTGTCACTGTGGTTGGTCTACGATATGTCTTCTCTAACAGATCAGAAGACCATCCATAAATGAGGCGTAGATTCTCTTTAAGATGTTGATTTTCTTTTCTACAAAGCTTTCAGCTTCTCCTTCCATTTATGAAGTCATATTTTTGCCTTTCATTTTCACTGGAAAATATAGAATCATTATAGCAGAAGATAATATTGAACTTAAACATTGGCAAAAAAAAAAAAACTCCAAAAGAAGTCTCAGTGATACCTGGTATCTGGTAGATGAATAATGGCAGCTAATGCGAGACTAAATAGAACTTTACCATTTATTAAACATGGGAATAATTATGGCACTTGCATTGATAATTAGAGATAATTTGTAGACAGTTTTAACACATAAGTCAAGTGGAGTGTAATTCGATCTAAAGATAAAGCACTAAACGATGGACCCTCACCAGTTCTCTAAGCCATCTTATTGCACTCCTGGTTGTTGGGGGGTAAGCATTATAAATCAGGAACTCATTATGAAACATAAATCCGCCAATTAAACTGGAATTACAACTTAGCAAATCAAACCAACGTTGAGTGCCTGTACTTGCTACTAGTCTGAGAAACAAAATGATTACTGTTTCCTCAGTTGGCACAATGATACAAGAGATAACCCAGTGAGATAATCTGGCGTAACACTGAATGCAACATATGAAGGCTGTTTTCTTCTTGCTTAGGAATGTATTTTTGTTTCCATTCATCGCAAATTTATTTCCTATTTTCTTGGCTGCAACTATCATGACGGGTATTGGGAAATCGCTTTTTTGGACTCGTTGCCAAAAGGTTTTTTTTTTCTTTAAAGACCTATCGTTCGGAGTTAAATTTAGCAGCCTATGTCAAAGGAAATTGTTTAAGACAGGTGAAAAGGGTTTGAGTCCACAAAGAAAGTAAAGAAAGAATGGGGAAATTGTTTGTTTATTTATATTGTTAGTCTTTGTAAACACTGGAGTTTATGACTTCAAAAATAACCTTAAGTCCCATCTCATTGCAATCAAATCCTAATTAAATCCTAATGAAAATCGGTTACCCAATCAAGTCAAACATGAATTCCATTAAGAGTACAAGGCCAAGGTCAGTTTAACTCAACCAGCAGCGGATAGTCATGAAGAGCCATGTGTTGGAACCTATGATGTTGGTCTGTACCTATGGGAGTGGGCATCATCAACAGAAACATTTGGTCTTGATCAGTTCTTTCTAATCCTTTGGGTACAAACACAAGTCTGAAGTCAATTAACTTGTGTTGCACTTAGCAGGATCCCATGATCCCTTAGCAAAGGCACGCTACACACATATACCCTGGACAGTGTGTGATCAGCTGACATGTTGGTGGAGTTATTGGTGGTAAGAGTGAAGACTTAATATCTCATTGTTGGACAGCTTTCTTGGTTCTCAGATTCTTGAATTACAACTCATCCCATCAAAGACATTGTCAAAGGCTTTCTCCATAGACACTCTTTATTACACAGTCACAAGCTATTCCTCACGTTACAATTCAAGTAATGTGTATGCACCAATCCAGTAGCATTGAAGAGGCATGATCAAAAAGTATCTCCATGGTGGCAACTTATTTAAATGCACCCTGAGGCTGGTTTGCAGAATATTATTAGGGGCTTTTTTTTACTTATGGAGTAAAGTGCCTAAGGCCCAGTAACCTATAGCCCAGAATAAATAGTTCATCATTTTTTTTACAGATAGATAGATAGATAGATAGATGATAGATGACAGATAGATAGATAGATAGATGACAGATAGACAGATAGATAGATAGATGACAGATAGATAGATAGATAGATAGATGACAGATAGATAGATAGATAATAGATGATAGATAGATAGATAGATAGATGATAGATAGATAGATAGATAGATAGATAGATAGATAGATAGATAGATAGATAATAGATAGATGGATAGAGGGTACGTCTAGAGGGCAGAGCAATGAAACATTGCCAGGTTGCTCTTGGTTCCACAGATGGTTCATCCATGTCCATATAGTTCCTCTGCACTTTAGTCTCCTGCCAACAATGTGCACTTAGCTGGCAGCAATTCACTGCTTTAATTTATTTTTGGTCCAACAGCCGGCATGCCGATCAATGACAAAACTGCAATGTATCAGGTTCTTACTTATATGAACACAAAAGTCAAGTTCCATATGTTGTGAACACCCAGAATAATCATCCACAGATGTACTGAATCTAGAATGGCTATCCGGCTTCTAATGCATGATGCTAAATTTAATTTCAGATTTCTGTATCTGTATGTTATGTTCCCAGATCCCTCTGTTCAGATACTTGGATTCCTCTAGTCTGAAACACCGCAGGTACATGTACCCTATGCAAAACCCAACCACAATGTCCTGTAAGATCTGAGATAATGACATCTCTTTATAAGATATTCTGCAGAATATTTTGCCCACAAATACTTTTACCTTAACAAATTTGCCCATGCTCCTGTTGGCTAATGAATTTCACAAGGTTTTACAGGGGTTCAAGTAGGACTTTTTTAGTTCAAGACACATTTGAAGGTCCAGCCTTTAGTCAGGGCCCCCCTTAGCGAATAACAAGGATATATATATATGAGTCATTCAGCCATAGTTCCATGAATATTTAGGACAGCAAAAAACTTTTGAACCTCAAATCTTACTGTAACTGACTTTTTAATCTGGGCTCTTAGGTGCCAAATAAGCATGTCAAATAAGCATTGCCTACAAAGCTCAGGAAGGGGGATAGTGGGGCGCAAATTGGTCCTGGCCTAGGGGTGCCTATGTATAAATCAAGCCCATTCTAACAGGCCTTTAGACTGAGACCCCATCACCGGGGCAGCCTCACAATTTTGGAACCACTAGAAAAGGGAGGAGGCCCTTGGCCCCATACCTAGTAGGGTTGAATGGGAGTTGTAAGAAGTTAGACCAGAACCGTGCCTATACATCGTTTTCAAGTCAAACCCCCCTTGTTGAGGGCCCACTTTAGCTCATTAAACAAGTACAGATATTGGTGCATCAGTCAAAGTTTGAAGTATATCTTGCAGTCTATCTAGACAGCAAATTTTGCCCATGACTCACATTAAGGGTCCTATAATCATGCTGTGTAAAAAGTGAAGTGAAGCCTTACTTGTGATATTGCTCATAGGAACCAATCAGCAATTAGGATTCAACAGCAAAGATCTGATTGGTTGCTTAAGTAACATCACCAGTAAGATGTAAAAGGAGCTGGGGAGACACTAAACCATGAAAAATAATCACCTGCTTTGAGGCCACTGGGAGCAACATCCAAGGGGTTGGTGAGGAACATGTTACTCCTGAGCCTCTGGTTGGGGATCACTGGACTAGAGGATAGAAGGAATAGTAAGGCAAGATGGCAGAATGAGATGGCAACAGTCGTGCTTTACATCAGTGTTTCTGTTATTAAAGTCCATGGCTTCCCTAGTCTGACAAATACTATGGACAGATTGTTTTGCCTCTGACCCCCCTACAGGACCCTGAGCAAAGAAATCCACATTATTTCTGTACTTGTGCAGAGCACAGACAGGCTTTCCATGTCTCCTCTTTCATTAAATACAGTTTGTGTCCTCCTTAACCCCAGCTGGTATTACATGCTCTGGCTTTGGTGAATGTCACCCCATGTTTCACCTTAACAAGTGCCATTTTCAGTTGGCATTTTGGACTTTGCACCTCCCTAGAACAGGAACGACGTTCACACGTGGGAAATCAGAGCCTGTCAGCTGGAATGTTAAAGCCTATACATAAACACAAGATTTTCTGTATCCCTCTCACAGATGCCTTTTCTTCATCGACTCGTCTCTCGCTCGGCAGACATTGCATACAAATGGTGTTGATATAATCCCGGCAGAGAACCTAAAACATATGCTCAGAGTTCCCACCAGGAATCTCAATAACCAGTGCGCGTTGCTGACAGTTTAATAATGTGACAAAGTTCAGCTCAAACAATGTCCTGAGCACATTGGGCCCAACGTGAAGGTTTCTAACTGCAGTCAAACAGAAACGTCAGACACACGATTGTTCCTACAGCGCAAAAACCAGAGTCCATACAAAGGCCACATGCCACTATTAAGATGTTAAATTAAGTGGCATCACCATGAAAACCTCTTAAGGAGAACATTCGTCTTGATTATTATCTCAAGGCATTTTTTCCTTTTTTTACTGCACTGCCCAGTATTTTTACAGTATTAAATCACACGTATGTGCATCAATACAGGGCATAAATCATACAGTCGGGCGGGATGTAGTTTTGATCTAGGAATGATGATTATTGTTTTCCCATTGAATGTTGTTGCCCAACACAGCTGAATTGTCAGCTCTGGAGGTTCTTTCCCCTGACTTATTAGCTGAATAGGGGGAACATGTGATGGTGGAGCCTCTCGGAAATGAATCTTTCAAGATTAGCTGTGTAGCTAAAAATCACCAACAAGTAGAGAGACAATTGATAAATCAGTACATTGATACAGATTGAAAGATATATAGAAGATGATGATAGATAGATAGATAGATAGATAGATAGATAGATAGATGATAGATAGATAGATAGATAGATAGATAGATAATAGATAGATAGATAGATAGATAGATAGATAGATAGATGATAGATAGATAGATAGATAGATAGATAGATAGATAGATAGATAGATAGATAGACAAGCAGGCATACAGATAGACAGATACATATATAGTAGATATAGATAGATATAGACAGACAGATAGATAGATAGATAGATAGATAGATAGATAGATAGATAGATAGAATGGCAGATAGACATAAAGTCTAATAGATAGATAGATTGATAGATAGATAGATAGATAGATAGATAGATAGATAGATAGATAGATAGATAGATAGATAGATAGATAGATAGATAGATAGAAAGGTAGATAGATAGATAGATAGATAGATAGATAGATAGATAGATAGATAGATAGATAGATAGATAGATAGATAGATAGATTATAGATAGATAGATAGATAGATAGATAGATAGATAGATAGATAGATAGATAGATAGAAAGGTAGATAGATAGATAGATAGATAGATAGATAAATAGATAGATAGATAGATAGATAGATAGATAGATAGATAGATAGATAGATAGATAGATAGATAGATAGATAGATTATAGATAGATAGATAGATAGATAGATCTAACCCCAGGGGGGGGGACTTCCCAAAATGTGAGCAGCTTTGTTTGTTTCCCTGTAGAACAGCCAGCAACAGTGTAGAGATGCAAATCTCTAAGTCAAAGCAAGTAAATGAAAGGGGAATTTCACTGCATACAGTCAGGTTTCATATAAAAACTGTACCGTTTTAATTGAAGTATATACAGTTAATAAAGTAAAAATGGGATTTTATTTTTGCCTTTACATCCCCTTTACTGTTTCCAACTCCAGCTGCAGGGACAAAGATCATGGAGCCAGATTTAAACAGATAAACTGGGATTCTATTTGGAGGATTATTTTGCTGCAGCCACTGTTTCTGCAGAGTTGGAGAAAGTTTGTATTAAACAATACAAAAACTATAAAATCCACATTAGATTACATGACAACACAGGACCCAGTGCAGTCTGTATATTCTGATTATTAATCAGTCTTGTGTATCGGCTTCTGGCAGATATTATTTGACTTGTGTTGTTTTGATGATTTATGACGATCCCTAAGCAGCCCAGACCATACTGACCCCCTGTGGCCAACTTTGAAAGCATAAATCATTTGTTTAATTAGGCTTGAGGTGCAGTAAGTTCATGTTTAGTATACAAAATACAGCATTTCTAGCCTTATTCTATTTTACATTCTATTTTACACTTCTTTCTTTCTTTCTTTTTTACATTTTTTACATTCTATTTTACACTTCTCCCTTTTAAAAAAATGTTGTAACAGAGCATTGCCCTATGGCACACTTTTACTGTCTGGGTATATTCAAAGGATAAATACGACACATGAACAATAAAGTTCTTATTATTATTAGAGAAATATTTATTATAATATATACATATATATAAATAAATTACAGGATTTCTATAACAAATACAGAAAAAAAGCTGTAGTTCAAGTCCTTGGAGTGCGCTTACAATTAATGTAATGACAAGACGAGTGTCATTTAGTTTTTCCTCTTCCAAAGTTCCTCTTTGTCTCCAACAATTTCAGTTGTAGGTTCCAGCCCCAGAACCCTAGACTATGGGTTGGGGGTTGGACACAAAAGAATTTCACTTGGGGGCTTGGCAGGCAAAAGCAGCATTTTTCTCTATGTCCTCTGTGGCATCTCCCATTGGGAATGAGAAGCCATCTCCTAAACTGCTGAAGATTGGGAGGAGCCAATATTTCTTTTCATTGCCAAACACTTGTCTCAGATTCTTGCTGAAGCCCAAGTTATAGGGATTCTACTCCTCTGTGTCACCATGATACTCTCTCTCACTTATATTCCTTACAGCCAGGTTGAAATGGTAGCGGAACAATTGGAATAGGGCTATAGAGAACAGTGTACATAAGATGAACAGCACAATGATAGGGATTTTGGATTGGCTGTTGGGCAGCTGATGAGTCCAGAGTAGAATGGAGCAATAAAGCGACACTGCACTAGTGAATATGCACAATAGCACTGCATACAGCAGGAACAGGAGGAAGAACTTGTAGTTGGATAATCCCACACAGTTGTTTAGAAATACGCAGTGATGATCCAGTTTCAGGATACAGATGTTACACACTGGGCAATGGTAGCATCTGTTTGGCTTTAGCAGTTTGCATGTCTTACAGTACCTCAGTGATGTTTGGGAATTGACAGTACAATATTCAGTCAAGTCTTTAGCCTTATGAATGAGGATCTTCTGCAGCACTTCTGGCCTCTCATCGCTCTGGTACAGCTGAATGTCAGACTCCAATAGGCGGAATTTTGCAGGAGGTACAGCAGGAGGCGTCATCACAGTCCGTAGATAACAGCACACGCACAGGAGGAACAACATGTGGAAAATCACCAGGAAAGTCACCTTTGCCTCTAATAACTGTACGGTGAATATGCACAGCTCCACCACAAATATATAATAGCACAACTAATACCCACAGGCACTTTCTCCCATTTGCCCCTCATTTCTTCCTTATTTGCTAGTGAATGTCCCTTAGTAACAGGCTGGGGATAGAGACACAGGGAATCTATGAGCTGCTGATGTACCACAGAGCTTACAGTTCTGGCAGCCCAAATCCATAGGCAGGTGACATTATAAGGAGTAGACAGAATTATGGTAACAGTTTGGCCTTGTCATTCACTCATTACACAAGCCACACTAGTGCCCCCCACACTGACCAGTACCCCAAAATCCCACAGGGACCTGCCATCCAGACTTTTACTGAATGGGGGTGAAAAACTGCACAGGTCGGTGTAGTACTTAAATGATTTGGGAATCTCCTTGTGCTGATCTAAACCCACAGCAATCAATCAGATATTTGCTGATAGTATTCTAATTACAGAAGACCTGTAACATCTAAACATGGGCCATAAAGAGCGCAAATACAACATATATCTGTTAAAAGGTCCTATGCAAAAACGTTATAAATATTGCTAATTTATTTCTTGGTCGGTTCTGGGCTTTGCCATTTGATTTGGCATAACCTGTACACCTGGATATTGTATATATGTTACTGTATATGTTTTTGATTGATGACTATGGACACAACATGATGCCAGGTATGGGGTGACTGGAGCCCAGAAGTTGACATAGGAGGGATATACAGAATATTACAGGCTTTGGACTGGTGTACAAGGGACATTATGTAGTAGTTCAGCCTTTTGATGTCCTCTAATGCCCTTCAATGTGGCCTTAGTACCTTTCTTAATGGACAGAACTTGATGGCCCTGCCTTCTTATGCCCTGGATTCATAATAGTAGCTCATCTCTTCTACTTTGGATATTGTCCAGAGACATTCATGACCATTCCTCATCCCCAACCAAGGCCCTTGCTCTGTCCTTTACAAGGGGAATAAATATGGGAGACTGAGTGTTCACAGGATTGTAAAATGCCTTCTGGTTTTTACCAAAGAACCACATTTGAACAGAGTTCCAAAGTCCTCTTCTTCACCTTGACAATGAATGTTATTTTAGGAAATTTTGAAGCCCAGAATCATATAATAGGGTTCTAGAGGAGATGCTAATTACAGTAAGGCTCCAGCGTGGTAAACTGATTGCATTTAGCGGTCCTTAGATAACTCCTCAAGGAGCCAATGGAAGGCCTGTGCCTATCTCATGCCAATATGAGCACAGATGAACCGTGCTGGTATTTCCCATCTGCTCTGCCAACACCGGGCAGCTGTGAATTACAGCTCAGTATGAAGGAAGGAACTCAGGATTGAAGGCTCTGTGTATTTGCTCATAAACCGTAAAGCTCCACAACTTTGATCCAAACCTTGATTAATGTGTGGCTGGTCACAAACAATTTTATTGCATTAACCACCCTCATACAAGTATATGGACCTCTGTTTGGCTTGGCTCCATGCTGCACAACTAATGATGGGGATGTCCTACAATAGAAGCCTCCATGCAGCTGTTATTGAGCTATACCATTCAGCTTCCCTTGTTATAGAAATCTAAGGACATCAAGAAATAGGAGAGCCGCCATCTCGTTTAAACCTCCAATCAGAAAATTCCCACCTAACGAATAAATTTGAAACAGTTATAAGTAATCATAGGATAGTGGTCTACCACACCACGTGGTTCGGGGTTTTTTCAAGGCTAGGAATATGTTCTACATTGGGGCTTTCCAACTGGAGACCTGCAGGCCGCATGTAGACCTCCAAGGGAATTTTTGACCCCTCCCCATCACAAAGTCCTAAATAGATTTTTTTGTATGATATATAAGGAACCTATAGTATTCTGGGCAGCACGGCTCCATCTAGGTGTCAAAAATTGATTTAAAGGCAAATTTCAATTCTTAATTGTTTTTTTTTCATAATTCATTTATATTTCTTTTTCTTTGGAGATGAGTTGGAATTATTTGCCTTGTAATCCTCTCTGCCAAGTGTTCATACTAGGGTCAGTGACCCCGGAAACACTGGAAATGGGCTTAAAATGCTGGTTTCTCTCTCTATCTCTAATAAAGGAATTGTAATATAAACTCCCTCCATTACCTGTTTAGGGAGGCTGCCAATAGAAGTTTTCCATTGGAGAGCTTTATCCTGTAAATTAATATTTAGCAGCGGGTCCATTTTTGGGGAGGCAATGCCTTCCTTCATCTGCACCTTAATTTCAACCTGACATTCACTGGAAAGGATGAAAGTACGGCATGTCTATTGAATTAACCTTTGTGTAAGCTTTTTTGATTCTATTGAATTCTAAAACATGTCAGAAGGGAGCAAACATGCAGGTAAGTGGCCAATCAGCCATATTTTAAAAGAATTAAAGGGGAACTATCACGAAAATGAAAATTTTATGTAAGATTCAGCATACTGAAATAAGAAACTTTCGAAATATAATCAATTAAAAATTCTGTACTGTTTCTGAAATAATCAAGTTCATCTTCAGTATTCCTCTCTCAGCATCTGTTTCTCTTCATTCTGTCTTCATGCAGCAGTTGGGTGTCAGTCAAGTCATTGACAGTTAGATCCAATATATCTTATACGGGGGCTCCTTTTGCCTAGAAGATGTATTAGAGTTCACTCTATTAAACTCACCAGACATCATGTCTCTCTACATGCAGGATTTGTGCAAAAGTCAGTTATTTTGTTAGATTTTGTTTGTACTGGAATCAGTTATTTGAGTGAGCTCTAATACATCTGCTAGGAAAGAAGCCCCCCTATAAGATATATTGGATCTAACTGTCAGTGAATATCTGACACCCAACTGCTGCATGAAGACAGAATGAAGAGAAACAGATACTGAGAGAGGAATAGTGAAGATAAACTTGATTATTTCAGAAACGGTACAGAAATTTTAATTGTTTCTATTTAGAAAGTTTCTTATTTCAGTATGATGACGCGTATATTCAATTTTCATTTTCGCGATTAAGACTTGTCCACTACAAAAGCATCCGACTGAATTTGGAATTCTAACAATGAATCATTTGCTTGATAGGGAACTCCAATCACCTACGAAAATAAATTCCTTTCTATGCTGATGGTGAAATTGTGTTTCCTCCCGCCTCAGTAAAGTTCTACTTGTCACCTTCTCCATCCCAGGACTGTTCAAATAAAACAGCATGGCAGCTCCTACTCATATAGATATATCAGTGCAGCTATGCAACGTTTCGGGCCTTATAATTAGAAAATACTCTGCGCTTACCCTTTAATAAGTACAAAGGTAGCGCCCCGACACTAGTTTAGACTAGGAATAGAAGACAGCACCAACAAGAAAATGTGAATTTGCAGACACTCCACTCTGTGCGTCTGTAGCTCACCTCGGCACTGGCACACACAATGAATTCCACATGGAGGTGGCTTAAGATGAATAAACTCATTCTCTCTCTTTACAAAATGTAAACCAGGGGCAGGAGCTGGAGTTGAGCAGGAGCCAAGCCAACAGGCCAAGAGGCGACATATGGAATCAGCAAATCATAGAGCCATGAAACATGTTAGTGATTTAAACGTATGTACAGCAAAGCCCGAATGTTGAAAAGAATTCATAAATGGAAAGGTAACTAATGGGAGAAACTTAAATGACAGCGACGGCTTCTCTTTTTTTTCTCGGGGCTCGGAGCGCAGGATGAGCCAACTTTCTGTCTCTTTTATTTCATGAGCCCTGTTCAAATCTCAGCCTAAAACCTTTTTACGTGAGAAAGAGAATTATTGTGTCCATGCCGCGTCAGCTTCGCTTTGCCTTATATTTTTCGTCTTGCCTTTCGCCTTCGGTTCGCTTCGAGCAGCCCCTTTGCTGGAAACTGCGCCATGGATGTGCGGTGGGGGCCAAAGGAGGAAAAGCCCACGGAGTCTTTAAATATGGATTATTTGGAATATGCTCTACAATAAATAAAATGTGCATATTTTCAGCACTGAAACTGAAATATGCCCCTTCCAAACATATAAATAGGGACATTTAAAGGACAAGGAAATTTAAGAAGAGAAACTGGTATTTTCCTTGTAAGGTACCCCCCATGCAACCCCAGTCACTTGCTGTTTTAGTGCTAATGTTCCATTCATATTTACAAGTGTAAGCTTAAACGAGAAGGAAAGCTACAGAAGCAGTTTATTGCCAATAGATTAGCCACAATCGTGCAAGATATAAAACTATATTTATTCTGCAGAATGCTTTACCATACCTGAGTAAAAAGCTCTAAAAGCTCTCTCTGTCTGTTTAGTATAGCAGCTGCCATATTAGCTTAATGTGATATGACTTCCTGCCTGAGTCTCTCCCTACTCACTCATAGCTCAGAGCTCAGATTACAGCAGGGAGGGAGAGAGGAGCAAACTGAGCATGCTCAAGCCCTAGCCCTGGAGGTTTAAGCTGAAAACAGGAAGTCTGATACAGTATAGGTATGGGTATATATATAATTTATGTGAGGGTATGGAGGGGTGTGTGTATGGATGCTGGGTTTCATTTGGAGGGGTTGAACATGATGGACTTTTGTCTTTTTTTCAACCTGATTTAACTATGTAACTATGTGTACACAATAGAAGGAAAGAAATGGGGTGTTTCTTTTGACAGAGGACTCAGAGCAGCATTACTTTGAGGGTTTATTAGTGTATTTATATAGACCTTTCTGATAAAGCTTACTTAGTTTTAACCTTTCCTTCTTTCAGCAATATATTTACCTTTAAGCCCTATTGGGGGGGGACCATATCAAATCCATGTTGTTCTATGCTGGACTGGGAAGAGGCACACGGCATGTATTATGGACAGAGGTGGAGAAAAGAACACCAATAAAAATTAAAATGATTTGGATGGGTGATAGTGCTCAGGGTTGCTGCTGAGTGGCACTGCGCTCTATCACTCCATATAATTGACCAGTGTTAAACAACTAAGGAAAGTTTAATAGATTATCAATTGTCCAAACCCTTCTGGATTCTCCAGTTTGATCCAGGATAAATCTGCCCTAATCCTTATTTTCCTGACATTATTGGAACTCATGTCAGTAACTAACAAGCTACAGCACCGGCGGCACATGTGTTACTGGTGGGCTCTGCTGAGGGGCACAGCACTTTATTGACTGGGAGGGGTGAATACATTTCTCAGTCTGTGTGCAGAGAGCAGATCCAGGACTTGATCGAAAGCACCTGCTCAGTGATCCAGAAAACATGTCAGCACCGAGGCCTCTCCGCACCACTCTTGTATATCACTTACACCTGAGGTGCGTTGAAGGAATTCTGGGTTTTTGGAACATTGTGTCCATTGGGAACTTGCAGCCCCAGTGCATTAGGTCACAATGATATTATCAGGGCAAAATATTGACCCTCTCTGTCCAAATCAATCTATTCATAAAAGCAAACAAAGTCTGGTGTTTCAGAAGCAGCTTGGCTTCTGTGTCCAAGTGGTGTGTTTGCCCAACCATACATAAAAATGTGGGGCAACTATGCATCGTTCCTGTAGGGGCCAGTGGTGGACACCTATAGACGACAGTTAAGAGGATGGCATTTAGGGGACATACTGTAATTGGCCAGTTAAATCACAACACAGGTGTTTGTTACTGTAGGAAGACAAGTCATAAGAGAGTTGTACATTCTGAAATATGGAGGATGAAGCAAGAACGTTTGCCAAAAGCGAAGCTGCAGTAGGTTTGTGGTGTTGTATTCTTTTTTTATCTGGATTATTGTGAACTGAATGTAACACAACTGCTGCATACAGCAATACTTTAAATTCATTTATTGTGTATTCATATAAGGCAACCTTACCCTTGTTAACTATCCCCCAACGGCTTTGTTTTAGTGATGCCCATTACATTCCTACACTTTTGCAGGGACACATTTACTGACAATCTGGAACAGGGATGGGAAAGTTCCAGAAGTCCAGCTGCAAGCTCCTGTAGGTTCCCTAACAACTGGAGTGCTGTCCTTATCTAACCCAAGAGCCAGGACGATGGCAGAAGGTTGAAAGCAATATTGCTGGCTGTTAATTCGTTATAATTTTTTAACGCCTAAAAATATTAGACATTTTGGGCCAAAATACACCTGTGCCAGCAATTTGAGAATATCTAGTATGCCATTGGCCTAAAAAGGGTATCATGGAAGCTTTGAGGAGTTCCTCTAGCTCCTTCTCCAGCTTCTGAACTTTGATACTTTTCTTCACTCCTAGGGCCTCATTGCCCAGAACCACCACAATGGTGGCCACGTTGCAGGAGACCAGACAATGGTGAAGTCCTCAGCTCATAGGGCAATAAAAATACACATGAAGACAATGGTACAGGCAGTAAAACAAAACAGAGGCGCCAAAAGGATAAAAATAGCTAAAAGCACTTAAAAACCCAATGGGTAATTCAGAGGAGGTAGTAATAAACTTACCTCCTCCAAGCAGACACCAACAAAAGTGGTAATTTTCAATAGTAGTTTATTCACAAAACTTTGCAATACAGTTTTGTGAATAAACTACTATTGAAAATTACCACTTTTGTTGGTGTCTGCTTGGAGGAGGTAAGTTTATTACTACCTCCTCTGAATTACCCATTGGGTTTTTAAGTGCTTTTAGCTATTTTTATCCTTTTGGCGCCTCTGTTTTGTTTTACTACCATATCGAGTCCACCCCGAGTGGAGGGGTATCATCCCCACTTTCTTCTTTTACAGAGAGCGACTTCTTATTCCTGAGTGGGGTCAGGATAATTTCCCCACCTGCCTATACAGTGGTTGCCTAGCGGTAACCCTGGTTTGTGAGTATTAACTTGTTTACTCTACCATTACTCCTTGTTAAAACATATTACACTATTGGGGCTCTTGGTGTTCCTTTTTGTCTCCAATGGTACAGGCAGGTTTTACCATGTTTTTCAGGCCAAAATGTGCCTGTAGCATTGATGTCAAGTAGCCATGAGACTTAAGGGGTATCACGAAAGCCCTGAGGAGTTCCCCAAGCTCCTTCAACCTCTGTTTACCAGTTTTATAGTATCTATGCCTCACCTCAGCACTCAATGTTTATTTCTTTCCATAATATTTACATCCATCTTCAGCTTCTCTTCATCGTCCATTTTCTTTTTTTATACCAAGGCTGCCATGGGTTAAATCCAAACTAGTCTCTGCACCCTACTAGTAGTACATTGACCTCCACTAGGAGAAGCTGCTCTACCATGAATAACTAATATTAGAAGAAAGTATTCTCCTTATTGTTAATATTATTATTATTATTATTATTATTAAGCTTTATAGAATCACTAAGAATATAACATTCCCTTTGCGATAATACATTTCATAAATCCCTGATAAAGGAATCAGTTTCCATTACAAAAATACTTTATAGATAGCGCGTGCTGCCTTAAGATTCGGTGTCGGAGATATTGAGTTTATTTTTTCATCCTGATCGCCTTCCCTTTCTTGAGTTTGGCGCCTCTCGAAGGCAAGGAATCACGGCTTAGTTATCCAGTGCAGTCAGCAGTAATGTATTTCAAAGTCACAGCCGGCCTATCCAGAAGCAGAATTGTTAAACCTACACCGGTATGATGTGTAGATGGATCCAAAGGCAATAAGGATATGAGTCTGTGGGTATGAGATTACTGCTGGGCAATTTAGACCAACAAATTACTTTGAGAGCCTTTTGGCCACGTCAGCGTAGGCGAGCTCTGTCTCTTTATCCGCTGCGCACGTATTGGTAAACTCATCCCTTGCATAAGCATTTTTCAGGTACCGCCAGATGCCGCTCATATCCGAGGAGATTTCATAGTTACGGTATTTCTTGGCGACAATCTAAAAAGAAAACATCAAAGGGTTAGGCTTGAAAATAAGAAAATACATCTTATGGGGCAATTATTCTGAGCAGCCAATCAGATGGTGACTTTTTTTACAGCAGACCAATGAGTGAAGGCTTCCTGCTGATTGGTCAGAATAGGTTAGTAGAACTGGAATCAACTGTATCTGTTCATAAGTTTACCCACAGTTCCCTAGTATGACACTGTCATTAAAGGTACAGGATGGTCTCTGCTAATGGAAGCACATTAGGGCTGCCACCTTTTTTTGGACGAAAACAGGCAAGGGGCGGTCAGTGATGTTGGAGGCGGGGTGGGTGACATGAGAAGGCGGGGCAGGTGACATCAGGGGCAGGAGAGATCAGGGGTTGCGATTGGATGTTCGCCATGTCATTGTCAGGGCCTATCGGCTCCCAGCTGGGGAAGTCCAGACCAAAAAAGGAAGGATCGGGCAAAAGTCCAAGTTCAGGTTAACAGACAAGGGATCAGGAATAAGCGTAGTCAAATCCAGGCAGTACTTTAATAGGCAGGCAGATAAATAGCAAAGTCAAGGTACAGGCAGGGTCAAAAGTCCAGGAGTACAATTAACACAAATTTAGGAAGACACCAGAATGCTTAAAACAAATGCTATAATCGGGCATTGAACCAGCGTTCTTTTATTTTGAATTTGGTGCCAAACGCGGTGTTGTGACATCATACGTTTGCGTGCTGATGTCAATGAACTGGCACCCAAACCCACGTGGCGACCATGGGTGCCGCCATCTTGGGATTTGACGCAGATGGGAGCAGGGGTGCCGCGGGCCGCTCCTGACAGTCATTGACTTCAAAATCCGTATTTCCTGATTTGGATATTCGGGTATTCACCCGGACAGCTTTTCCAAAAACCGGGCTGTCCAGGTGAAATCCAGACAGGAGGCAACTCTAAACCACATATCTGCCTTAAACTAAAGCCTAGCAAATGCTGTCCATTCTGGATTATTTACCCATAAAAGAACCATTAAAAGAATATAAACAACACCGGTGTTGCTCAGTGGATGGTGCCACCTTAATACGTCAGTACGTTTTATGTTAAGTCAGAATAAGGGAATTTCGATTTTCTTTGTTTCCTTTATTATTAAGCCGCATGGGAGAATTGCTTTGCTTTTACACTAACAACATCCTATATACAGTAATTAGCATTACAGTTAGTTCAAGTAGAGATATTAGCTCTGTATAAACAACCCCCTCACTTCAGCCCTTTGTTGCGATTGCTTTAGCTTATAGATAAGCATGGGGTTTATCTGCCCACAGCTAATCTGATTGTCTTGGAAGAACCCGAAAGTTTAAACATGGAGTATTGTCTCCTTGTTTAGCTCAAGAAATAAAAACAACCCTAGGGTTTTCCTGATTAAAACAACTCTATTCAATAAACTCATGTTGAACAAGGGTCATACTGCCTCTGTATGAACAAATAACATCTCCTACAATAGCATCCCTTTTTGTTCAAAGACATGGATGAGTATGTGTGTGTGAATTCTACCACATTTGCTTGCCTCAGCTCAAATAAAAAAAAATTGCTCCATCTGAAGGAGCGATGCTACTTTGAGGTCTACTGATTCTTTAGCTAAGAAAACCAGTATGGCAGTTCCCACAAGGCTCACGGAAAAGAAGGGGAAGATGTTATTAAATAGGTAGGGATGTAACAGTAGTGGAAGAAGACCCTGGGTGTGTAGAGCGCACAGTAGACACTTGCCAGATGAGAAAATTTCAATATAAATTTGGCAATAATGCATCTTGATTTTAATTTGGAACCAAATATCTTCTAGCTACTCCGCTGTCAATAAAAGCCGGAATGAGGCAGTGTGTCCATTGATATACAATATTGTACGGAATCCCCCTAATGAATACTAAATTGAATACAAGTCCCTGGAAATTAGAACCTGATTCTGTGGATAGAAAAGGCTGATCTGTAACTCTTTGCTGATTCCTCATACTGAAACTCAAAGAGTTCATAGAAAAGAGGCATTTTTGAATATTTAAATTCATCAGATCACATGTTATATATTGGTCTGATATGCAATATATCTTAAGGGTGTCCAGCCGGCTATTATCCAGTCCCACCATCCCACCAATAATTGCTTGATGTCTGCCCGGACCACTATTCTGTGTACTCTCCAACTGCCAAACAGCAGAAGCACCTGAACTCTGCCCCACTGAAGACTGGCACATGTATAACCCCAATTACCTTCACAACATGGAGCTTGGGCAGTAGGTTACAGTCAGCCAACGTAAACTCATCTCCATCTAAAAACATCCTCTTGGAAACTCTCTCTTCCTCCCGACTGTTGGCATCGATCTCTTCAGGCAACGGTGTGTTCAGATAGTCATCGAGTTTCTTCAGGGCTTTTGTCAGACCCTTCTGTAAGGCTGTGGGTTACATGGAAATTGGTCAAGACATCTCAACTGTAATTATTGTTACGATGTGCCCTTATTTATTAGGGCTGGATTATCCTGGATTTGGTTAAGGATTTGGCTGAACCAAGCTATTTTTATCAAGATTTGGGTGAATTCATGAGTCTGGCTGAACTGAATCCTAACTCAATAAAACGGTAAAAAATCTGCATCCTTAATTAGTGCACGTTTAGTCAGGTTTACTCCTGTGTACTCAAACTGGGTCATTTACAAAGTGGAGGACAGGACACAAAGTGCAATAAAAAGACATAATCCACCATGTTTTTGAACGTTGCACCCTGCCCTATGCACTAGATGAAGTTCTGCAGATTTCTGAGCTCCATTCAAGAACACAGAGACCCAAAACAGCACCCACGAATACAACACTGGCTCCATTTCAGGCAGATGTATGTACAGTGTCTCAATGTGGGCTGCACCCATTGGCACTCTCTAGCTTGTTGTCTAAATGACACACACATTTGGGTTGGGGGGAGGAAGGACGACCCCTACATGCCTCTGCCTGCTATGAATACAGTACTGCTGAACACAGGGATAAAGGTGGCCATATACGGGCCAATAAAAGCTGTCGGCAGCTTATTGGCCCATGTATGGGGCCCCCCCAACGGGCTTCACTGATCGAGATCTGGCCGAAAGTCAGTCAGATCTCGATCGGATGGGACGAAAAATCCCGTCAGATCTATTCGTTGATGCGGTCCTGCGATCCGACCACCCATTGCTATTCGTTAGGATCCGATCGTTGGGCCCTAGGGCCCATGATCGGATCAGCCCGATATTGCCCACCTCAAGGTGGGCATATCGGGAGAGATCTGCTCGTTTGGCGACATCGCCAAACGAGTGGATCTCTCATTGTATGGCCACCTTAATTCATGAACAGAAGGCATATTTGCACTGGGGCAGTAACAAATCAAATTTGTAATTAGTCTACCTGCAGCTGGTTGAGATCACTGATTGGTTGATATAGGTTACTGCTCAGGTTCAAATTTGACAATTGTTTATAAATGAGCCCTGAGTGTTTCCATGTTGTAAACTACCCCTCAGTCAGCCCTACAACCACTGATGCTGTACTCTGCACCAGATCTGGATTTACATAGTGGGCGCCCCCAGCCCAACCGCCACATGTCAACCCCGTCCCCTCCTCCTCACCTGCGCCCATGCATAACAATTCTTTTGCTCATGTGCTTTAGAACCAATATGGATGGAGCTGGGCGGCAGACCACCCCTAAGACCCTATCATCCTGCTGCCCTAGGCCTGGGCCTTTGTGTCCTTCCTACAAATCCAGGCCTGCTCATCCCCTTGTGCTTTATCCATACATCCCAACATTTGAAAAATGGAAAGAGGCACAAAAAGTTGTGCTGCACGTAGCATGGCAAATTATTTTAGCCATGCTCATTTTATGGCCACAACCCTAATTACCATGTTCATTTTACAAAATTTGGCAGGTTATGAAAGTTTGAACACATTTCTGGGCGTTTTAGGGCAATGTTTTAGATCTTACTTTTGCTAATGAAAGTAAAAAAAAGCCCTTTAAAGGGATACTGTCATCGGAAAACATGTTTTTTTCAAAACACATCAGTTAATAGTGATTCTCCAGCAGAATTCTGCACTGAAATCCATTTCTCAAAAGAGCAAACCGATTTTTTTTTTATTCAATTTTGAAATCTGACATGGGGCTAGACATTTTGTCAATTTCCCAGCTGCCCCCAGTCATGTGCCTGCACTTTAGGAGAGAAATGCTTTCTGGCAGGCTGCTGTTTTTCCTTCTCAATGTAACTGAATGTGTCTCAGTGGGACATGGGTTTTTACTATTGAGTGTTGTTCTTAGATCTACCAGGCAGCTGTTATCTTGTGTTAGGGAGCTGCAATCTGGTTACCTTCCCATTGTTCTGTTGTTTGGCTGCTGGGGGGAAAGGGAGGGGTGATATCACTCCAACTTGCAGTACAGCAGTAAAGAGTGACTGAAGTTTATCAGAGCACAAGTCACATGACTTGGGGCAGCTTGGAAATTGACAATATGTCTAGCCCATTGTCAGATTTCAAAATTGAATATAAAAAAAATCTGTTTGCTCTTTTGAGAAATGGATTTCAGTGCAGACTTCTGCTGGAGCAGCACTATTAACTGATTCATTTTGAAAAAAAAAAAAATTTCCCATGACAGTATCCCTTTAAGCCGCTAGTCTTAGTTTCCCCTAGAGACCTGCTCATCTTAAATAGTTACAATTGTTTCTTTCCTTATCTTAAATTGTTACAAAAGTATCCAAGTGCAGCTGTTCTGGACTCTCTGCCAAAAAGCCTATTATTTTAATTAAGTTTCAGAAGCTTTTTTGTATTTTTCTGGCTGTTCACTGCAGGAGATCAAAGAGAAAGTCTGGACATTTCAGTAAGAAAGCCGGGACTGTGGACTGAGTTTGTCAAAATCGGGACTGTCCCACAGAAAACAGGACAGTTTAGAGGTATGCTTTATCCAACAGCAAGTGCAAAATGGAGCCAGACTCTAAATGAGCTTTAAGGGATGCACTTTTTCTGCCCTTTATTGCTAATGTCTAGGGTCCTTGTCAATGACCCCTATATGCTGCTACAACAGTCTGCAGACCATAAAAAAATAAATAGTAATAGTAATTAGTGGCAAGTGTGGCTCCTTTATATATAGGCATAATCACACCTTTTTTCTGGGCTACTAAATGCTCCATTCTGCTAATCGCGTGAAATTCTCATACATTACATGTGACAATTGATTTATTTAGCACTGCATTTCATTCACGCCAACAAACCAATGGCTTTTGGCCAACAGAAAAACAAACAAGAAAATTGTCAAAGATGTATCCTTATTCCCCAGGAAAAGATTTATTTCAGCAAAAAAAGTTCTGTTGTATCAGAGATCCCTTTCCACCCTCTGTCTACAGCCAGATACGTTGGCCAAGTCTTAATATTGTGATTACAAACATTTCATTTTATGGTTTTCCGGAAATACGTTGGGGCGAAGACGCAGCCATTGATGACAATAATTGGCGGGGTCAAACAATGCATGTACTGTGAATTCACACGTGCACACACAGGAGCTCGCTCTAATTACCCATAATTAGGTCTAAACGAGGATTTTGAAGTTGCTCGCATTTTTCAAGTCTCCTGGCACAGGCCTGCAATCATCCGCATTCTAATGGTTAGACATAATTAGACGTAATTGCAAGAGAGAAGAATTTCAGAAGAGCAGACATACCATAAAGCAAGGAAAATGCTGCAGTGCACGTTCTATCTCACGGGGAGATAAATAAACAGTTTCGCTCCAGGGGAACAAAAATCACCTGTTTTTTTCTTTGCTGAATTACATCCTGCCCAAAAATGGCGCAATTGTAAAACATGTGAACCAGGTTTAACAACAACCAATAAAAAACAGAAAACAATGACTGGTTATGGGATGTAGGGACAGAAGCCGACTAATTCACTTAGGCATTTGTCTCCATAGTTCAGAGATCTTTAGACGTATCTTTACATGGTTACAGATACAGTAGAACCCCCATTTTACATCCCCTGATTTTAAGTTTTCCCGTCATTATACATTGTTGTTTTGAGGTCACATCTATATATTATGCATAATACATTTCTCTGATTTTACATTTTCCTGGATTTTAGACAGGCAGTCCCCTAGTGTTAGTGGATGCCTAACTGGGTCCTAAAATACGTTTAGGAGGTTGACCTGTTTCCTTATCTTGCTTAAAGCTATGTTCCCTGCAGTTCAACTAGTGCCCAGTAGATGGCACTTTTCTAAAGTCCTGGGCAGAGATGTGCTCAGGGTCCATTTAGTGCAAGCCCTGGCCTGTGCAGGCAGGAAGGGTAACGTGGAACCTAGACAGGTCAGGTCTAGTAAGGATAGGCTACTCACCTTAAGAGGTCACTCTAGGCGTGACAGACAGACAGGCTATTTATCTGAGCAGCCTGAGACACCTATGAGGAGTGTGAGTGGGATTAAGATCCCAGGTACTAATTGCCCAGAAGTAGGGACTAAGTATAAAGACTTAGGGATGTAGAGATTCCCCTGGGTTCCACTTAGGGAAAAGGCTGAAAGCTGGGCCTTCTTACTGCTGTATATGTTCTCTTCTCTGTGGGGACTTATACTGACCATTGGTGCTGTGAGTATATGCCTATCCACTGTTGCTGTATGATCCTGCTTGCTCTATATGTACACTCCTTTATAGATTATGCTGTTCAATAAATATATTGAACAATATATATAAGTTACAAGAACCACTGGTGCCCAATTATTGTACATAAAAAAAGCAAATCAGACCGCACTCACTTTTCTGCCCAAATTTGATAATTGGGTGCACGTCTAGTAGCCTATTCACAATGGCTGCTCCAGTGTATACAAAGTCCATCCAGTAGACAGCACTCCCTTATCAATAAAACCGTCTTTATTCTTATTTGGACAGCAACATTATGCAACGTTTCGAGTGGCACTCCACTCTTTGTCAAGCTTGACAAAGAGTGGAGTGCCACTCGAAACGTTGCATGATGTTGCTGTCCAAATAAGAATAAAGACGGTTTTATTGAAAAGGGAGTGCTGTCTACTGGATGGAATTTGTATGCCCAATTATTGTACCCTGCACCAAGTTACAGTTATACCACACATTGCACCCAGCAGGAATTTTCTTAAAAAGCCTTTATTTCAAGGGCTTTATTCAGACGAAATACAGCACGAAATACAGCAACGTTTCAGGCTTCCATTAGCCTTTCCTCAAGTTTCCTCCAGTTATACCACACACCCTGCCTCCTCAACGTTGTGAGGGTTTAAACCCTGAGAATTAAGGTCTCATCCAGAGCAAAGTATTGGGGTAAAGCTCATAGTAAGAGAATGGTGCCACTCAATTTACTATAGATACATATATATATATATATATATATATATATATATATATATATACACACACACACTAGACATTAAGCCCGTTAAATTAACGGGCGCTAGAACATATGTAGTCAAACATTCGCCAGAGACGGTCCATGGGGCACATGCGCAGAAGCGCAATCCCACGGACACAGGGACTGGACGCAGAGACACTTCAACTTTATTATATAGGTTATATAGATATATATATATAGATAGAGATATATATATATATATATATATAAAGCGACGGTTAGGCGTTAGCCATTCATCCAAAGTTCCACGAATATCTAGCTCACAACATCTTCTCATCCTTATGTACAAGCTTTAGCTTCCAAGAGTATCTAGGAGAGCAAATAGGCAATCCAACCACATCTCTGCCTAAGTGACCTTCAGGCTGAACCTCACCCCCCCCCCATTCAAGGCATTTTGGGATCCACTGTCCCATCGTATAAATATGTGACATGACTTTGGATTCCACCAGGAACCTGCCAGTAGAATCACTACCTAGATGGTTAATAACATGGATTGAGAACATTAGGCTTGATATTCCTGACTCACCTAAATTTTGCACCGCTAGCTTTATCCAAGAGATGTTAAGGGGGATTATATATAGGATTCGGCCGAATCCCTGAATCCTTCATGAAAGAATTGGCCGAATACTGAACCGAATCCCAATTTGCCTATGCAAATTAGGATCAGGAAGGGGAAAAGTGGAAAAAATGTTACTTCCTTGTTTTGTGATGAAAAGTCACATGATTTCCCTTCCCGTTGCTACTTTGCATATGCAAATTTGGATTCAGATTCGGTTCGGCCAGATACAAGGATTCAGCTGTATCCGAATCCTACTGAAAAAGGCAGAATCCTGGACTAATCCCACCACGAATTCTGGATTCTGTGCATCCCTAATTATATAGTAACATAACCCACAGCAAAAATTTTAGATTGCAAGCTCTAAGGAACAGGGACCTCCTTTCTCCTGTGTCTCTTACTATTGTGTTACTGTGTATTTTTATTACTTATTGAATTCTACCATTTCTACTTTAATTCCTCCAAATTCTGGTTTTGTTTTAAAGCCAAGCAAGTTTTGTCATATCTCTGGCAGAAGCAACGTCTTTGTGCCTTGCCTTGCTAATATTTCTCATGTTAGAGAAGAACAAAGCCTCCTTTTTCTTAAAGATGAGTACATACTGTAGGTGTCTCCCCATGTAATCCAACAGCAAATCTCAGAGTCATTAAAATATTCTAGAATTATCTTGGTGGTGTTCATGATTGATGATTCAACTTCTGGGCTCAGAATTGGCATGAAACAATAGATTTCCATTTTGTTCCCATACTTACACTTCAATTTCACAAACTCCTGAGTCAGACGATTGGGCAACTGTCAAGATTCAAGACTAAGGGTTTGTCCCAGAAATGACTGCAGTCAATGGAATATTTCTTTTATGACATGTTTGTATTGTGTATGGGAGTATCTACGGGGGTGGCCAAACTTAAGAAACGCTGGTTATGAAACGGAGTTCACAAGGGCTTCATCAGCATTGAAATGAACTTAAGTAAAAGACAAAAAGTGAAGAAGACATGAGATGGAAGACCAGAGACATTCGGATACCCGAATAAAAGGAGGCCACTGGACTGACCTTCATGCTTCTCTGTAGGGTAAAGATTGGGCGGGTTTAAAGCAGAATGATCTGGAATGTTCATGGACACGTCTATGTATAAGACACAAAGTTCTAGAGCTGCCTACATCACTATGGGACTTACTTGCCTTTAGATGTTTGCTCCTCTAAGTAGACATTCCTGGTCTGCCATATTCATTTAACACTGGAGCTTATTTTTCTTTTAATCTACATAAGATCAATCAAGAACATTATTACGGCCAAGTAGAAAGAAACAGGCAAGACACTAGAAAGCCGCTTGGTCCATAAACTGATTTCAGTTACCTCTCTTTCCTTATTATATTCCGGAATCCTTAGAATTATTCTACCATGTTCAATTTGTTCAATTTTCTAGCAAACATCATTCTGCATAGGATCAGGAAATTTATCATTGAGGTTTAATTATTTATACTTCCCTTAGGTTCCTCCTTATTTATTTTAACACCACATTTGGTCTATTTAACAATGGTTGTGTTTAACTAACACAAAAAAGAAAAGTGAATGATTAGAAACACATTTTTAGGACTCCAGCGCCTCAACAGACGTTGCACCATATGACCCCAGAAAAAAGGTTTGGTGAGGATAATGGGAGTTACAGTATAGCAACAGAACTAGACGGTCAATATTCTAAAGTAACGTGCAACCTAAACCTAAACATTACTTAGCATTGTCCCAGTTTCCGGTCATCCAGTTTCAATGTTCCATCATACATATGGAGTGATGATTTTTCCCGATTTCTTTGGTTTGTGGCTTGTTAGGGCACGCCTAAGTGCAGGCTAACATATTCATGTCCAACCCGTCTCCCCCCTAAAAAAATGGTTAAAGTAAAGTTGTAGGCCAATATAAACATGTCCCAAACCTGCCCCCCTCCAAAAAGAATCCATTTATACAGTATAAAAATGAAGGTCAGTGTATACTCCAACCATGCCAGTTGAGTTAAAGATGTAGGCCAATATAACCATGTCCCCCAAAAAAGTATCAGTTGGGATAAAGATGCAGGCAAACATAACCATGCCCCCCCCCAAAAAGGACTGGTTGAGATAAAGATGTAGGTCAATATAACCATGCCCCCCCAAAAAAAGGATCAGATGAGATAAATATGTAGGCCAATATAACCATGCACCCCAAAAAGCATCCTTTGACATAAATATGTAGGCCAATATAACCATGCACCCCAAAAAGCAACCTTTGACATAAAGATGTAGGCCAATATAATCATGCACCCCAAAGAGCAATTGTTGACATAAAGATGTAGGTCAATATAATCATGCACCCCAAAAAGCAACCTTTGACATACTGTAAAAATGAATGCCAATAGAACCATGCACCCCAAAAAGCAACCGTTGAGATAAAGATGTAGGCCAATATAATCATGCAAAGAACACTGTATCACAGAGTTGTGAGGGTTTCCAAAAAATGAAGAAGTCAGATGTAAAAAGTAAAAAGTCTTTATTAGGACATGGAGACCTAACGCGTTTCGTGCCTGTATGGGCACTTACTCATAGGCTGGGCTGAGCCTATGAGTAAGTGCCCATACAGGCACGAAACGCGTTAGGTCTCCATGTCCTAATAAAGACTTTTTACTTTTTACATCTGACTTCTTCATTTTTTGGAAACCCTCACAACTCTGTGATACAGTGTTCTTGGCTTTTTGCACCTTGGGACTGAGGTGAACTGTGAGTGTTTTCATATTTATATTTTTCTGTTATTTTTTGTATTTCATAATTATTTTTGTGAGGTGGCATTATAGATTTTTCCATTGTGGCAGCAGCACAGACTAAAGTATCTGCAATATAATCATGCACCCCAAAAAGCAAACGTTGACATAAAGATGTAGGCCAATATAATCATGCACCCCAAAAAGCAACCGTTGACATAAAGATGTAGGCCAATATAACCATGTACCCCAAAAAGCATCCTTTGACATAAAGATGTAGGCCAATATAACCATGCACCCCAAAAAGCAACCTTTGACAAAGATGTAGGCCAATATAACCATGCACCCCAAAAAGCATCCTTTGACATAAAGATGTAGGCCAATATAACCATGTCCCCCAAAAAATGACCAGTTGAGATAAAGATGTAGGCCAATATAATTATATCCTATCCCTGAACTCCCAAAAAGATTTGTCCAGATTAAAATGTAGGTCAATATACAGTAATCATGTCCCAAATCCTGCCCCCCAAAAAGGATCTGATGAAATTTGTCCCAGATCTTTCTACGACATCTAATTGTGCCGCCTGCAGATCCCATGTCCATGGGTTTGAGCCTCCCCCTGAGATTACCAGCCCATATCAAGCCAACAAGCCTTTATGGTGATAACAATGTAGATTTCACAGCCATGTGTTTTGACACTGATCATTACGGCTGTAAAATAATCACGATTAATAATCATTCCAAGGAACCAAAATATTTAAACTGGCGCGGTCCCATGTGAGCAGCCAAACAATCACTTAGATTGAGCTGCAGGCCTTGTGCCGGTCCCTTGAGACCAGTGCTATTTCGAGCCTCTTGCTCTTCCACATGTGCTGATCTCCAGATTAGGGTATCAGAGCCTCGAGAATGTGAATTCATTGCTGGGGATTGGGATTAGCTGCCTGAACTATATAAACATTGACAATCAGAGTGTCAAATCCCAGCCAAGAAGAGAGTGTGTGATTGCTTGTTGTCTGTCTCCTGTGCCAGAAAGACTTATCACATCCAGTGTAGGAAAGGGGCTGAACTGGGGCCAACATAGATTCATGACTGTCATGATAACATCTGACAGTTGCTCATCTCTGATATAAATTCCCTAGCCATGTATCATAGGGATAGTGGGGAATAAGAATCTTTCCATGCTGTATTACTATCAGTGTCACACAATGAGCACTTTGCATTGCCGAAATCCCTGCACCTCTCTGACAACATGCATTGAGTGCTTGAAAGACAATGTGTCCCCTAAAAAATGTACTCACCTATTAATGAGCCAGGGGAGTCCTGACTAGTAGGCAGTTTTGGGATAGAGACAGAAGCATCTAGGGCAAACAGCTCAATCAGGCTGTGTCTCTACAACTGCCAGCAAAATCAGACCCAACATTTGAGGGTCCCTACCCAATCAATTCCTGCCTCTTGCATCAACTGGAGAACAAGTGGGTGATTCCTTGAAGGTTGTGTTGTGTCAGTAGCCTGATCAAGGAGGTTATCAGTTCCCAGCACCCCAACAGCAGGGGGTCCCGATGCATTTTGCAGTAAGACATTTAAAACCAATTCCTGTCTCTTGAATCAACTGGAGAACAATTGGGGAATTCCTAGAAGGTTGTGTTAGGTCAGTAGTCTGACCAAGGTGGTTATGGTGAAAGACCCACAGAATAACCAACTCTGGCCATTGAGTGAGACCTGACATGTCAATTGGAGAATATCGGCTTTTAAACATGGTTAAAAAACTGAAAAAAAATCCATGGCCAGAAGGGCAAAAATAGTCCCCATGGATGTCCTTAAACTCCTGACTTATGTTGAACTAAAACTTCCAGCATGCTGAGAGTTGTAGTACAACAACAGCTGGGGTTTGGCACATCAGACAAGCCTTTCACATATTTATACATAATTAAGTATCACAGAACTCATTATATTATATATATTTATGAACATGTTACTGTTAATGGGGTTCAGCTCATCCCCATGCTGCACTGACCTGAACCCAAGTGACTGTCCACCTTCCATAGTTGCTAAACCCTGCCGCTGTCAATTGGTCTGTGTTGTGTTAATCAGTGATACTCTGCTGCCCCCTAGTGATTAGAGTGACAACTGCAGACTGAAGTGCTGTGAAACACGAATCAAGTTTCAACATTTTCTTAAATAAAACCTCTATGGCCAATTTGATCAGAAACCAATGAAGTCACCTGGGAGTGAGAATACAGAGGAGATTACAAATAAACTCCTCGCAGAGATTGCCCTGTTGGAATTGAACCTCAGAACCCAGCGCTGCAGGGCAACAATTCTAATTTAAACATTATTCCCGTCAACCCTTGCACCACTGAAACTCACAATCTATTTCCCCTCGACTTGCTGCTCTATAGGTCGATATGAGGCATCACATTCCTTCAACCTATGGGATGTAACAGAGATTCATACCTGGTCATACTATTTATAAGGGCATTTATATTAAATATGAGCCCCCTCCCCTCTAATATACGCTTTGAGCGCCTCCCAGGTTAATCTTAATTGCCAGGAATATATCTGTACTGTTTTAGATACTTTATTTTATTTGGAGCTGATTAGGGGGAAGTTGATTTGTCCAGTTCTGCATCAATATTAGCGATCCTCCCATTAATAGGAGCAGTGCCATAACAAGAAAACTAATTTCATCAAGTTTAACCCCCTCCAATCGGCTGAATCTTTTCCAAAGGATTCGGGTGTTAGGCCGAAACAAAAAAGTGGATTCGGTGCATCATATATATATATATATATATATTATATACACACATATATACAGACCTATGCACTTATATAAATTGTATATAGCAATATCAATACTAACTAATTGAAGATCTTTAGATCACATTAGTAGTGATTCGCGAAACGGTGAAATCGTGAAAGAAATCTGGAAATTCAAACGTTTTCATGAAAAAATCTTGAAATTCGAATGTTTTCACAAAAAAATCAAGCAATTCGAACGTCTTCCCTAAATTCTACCAATTCTAACGTTTTCACAAAAAAATGGAGCAATTCGAATGTTTTCAACAAAAATCAAGCAATTCGAATGTTTTCACGGAAAAATCATGAAAATCGGAAATTGACGCCGGCAAATTTTCACAGGAAATTCGCAAATTTATTCGCCGGAGGCAGAACGTGGAAATTCACAGTGAACTCTTGCCAGGTGAATTTATTCGCGCATCACTACACATTAGTCTTGAATATAATGCTTGATCCAGAAATCTTATAAGCCCCTCTTAAAGGCATTCATTATTGCACTGCAGGGGGGCCGAGGATTTAGGAACCCTTTTTTAATTATAATTAATAACACATAATAAACTCCACAACTGGAGACTCTTCAAAGGGGTGAGATGGAAGGGGCAATTAAAGAGGATCTGAAAATGTAATATAAGCTTCATCTTGCTGAAATAAGAAACATTCTAAGTATAATTAAAGATTCTGTTCCATTTCTAAAATAATCAAGTTACTCTTCACTCTCCCCCTCTGATCAACCTGACTCTCTTCATTCTGTCTTCATGCAGTAGGTGGAGTCAGTTTTTGATTGACAGTCAGATCTAATACATCCTTTGGGGGGGAGGGGGTTGCACCCTTAAGATAGTCTGTTATTTTGTTACCTTTTGTTTGTGCTGGAGTTGGTTGTTTGAATTATTCTGCTAAGGAGGGAGCCCCCCTAAAAGATGTATTAGACCTACCTGTCAATGTGACCCAAGAGTGACAGGTTGTGGAGTGCGAGATACTGAAGAGTAACTTGATTATTTCATATACAGTATGGTACAGAAAATGTAGTTGATTGTATTTAAAAAAGTGTATTTTTTCATTTTCATGAGAGTTCCCCTTTAAAATAAGGCAAAATACTCCAGCCAGCCAGCAGATGGTGCTCTGTAGTTTATTTACTCGTTTAACCTGTTGCAGGGCAGCTTAAGGGACTGGATCAGCTTTAATGGAAAATGTTATTCACCACCCCCCAAAATCCCAACAATTTATTCCTTTTCTTTAGTCTCAGCATCCAGAGTCACAAGGGAAATCCAGCTGGGCTACTGCTGCCCCCATATTATATCAATAACACTAGACTGGTGTAACTGCCCCTTGTCTCCATTACACCTTACTACTATGTACAGTGTGACCCTGCTACAGCCACTTCCCATAACACATATTGGGTTGCTATACAGACTACCTGACAGTTGCAGCCATTTCACCTGACACTACTTGCCTTACTATACACACTACCTGACAGTTGCAGCCATGTCCCCTGACACTACTTGCCTTACTACACACACTACCTGACAGCTGCAGCCATTTCCCCTGACACTACTTGACTTACTACACACACTACCTGACAGCTGCAGCCATTTCCCCTGACACTACTTGCCTTACTATACACACTACCTGACAGTTGCAGCCATGTCCCCTGACACTACTTGCCTTACTACACACACTACCTGACAGCTGCAGCCATTTCCCCTGACACTACTTGACTTACTATACACACTACCTGACAGTTGCAGCCATTTCCCCTGACACTACTTTTACTTACTATACACACTACCTGACAGTTGCAGCCATTTCCCCTGACACTACTTGCCTTACTATACACACTACCTGACAGTTGCAGCCATGTCCCCTGACACTACTTGCCTTACTATACACACTACCTGACAGTTGCAGCCATGTCACCTGACACTACTTGCCTTACTATATACACTACCTGACAGTTGCAGCCATTTCCCCTGACACTACTTGCCTTACTATATACACTACCTGACAGTTGCAGCCATGTCCCCTGACACTACTTGCCTTACTATACACACTACCTGACAGTTGCAGCCATGTCCCCTGACACTACTTGCCTTACTATACACACTACCTGACAGTTGCAGCCATGTCCCCTGACACTACTTGCCTTACTACACACACTACCTGACAGCTGCAGCCATTTCCCCTGACACTACTTGACTTACTATACACACTACCTGACAGTTGCAGCCATTTCCCCTGACACTACTTGACTTACTATACACACTACCTGACAGTTGCAGCCATTTCCCCTGACACTACTTGCCTTACTATACACACTACCTGACAGTTGCAGCCATGTCCCCTGGCACTACTTGCCTTACTATACACACTACCTGACAGTTGCAGCCATGTCACCTGAAACTACTTGCCTTACTATATACACTACCTGACAGTTGCAGCCATTTCCCCTGACACTACTTGCCTTACTATATACACTACCTGACAGTTGCAGCCATGTCCCCTGACACTACTTGCCTTACTATACACACTACCTGACAGTTGCAGCCATGTCCCCTGACACTACTTGCCTTACTATATACACTACCTGACAGTTGCAGCCATTTCCCCTGACACTACTTGCCTTACTATATACACTACCTGACAGTTGCAGCCATTTCCCCTGACACTACTTGCCTTACTATCAGCGGTAACAAGAATAACCTGGGCATTTCTGCAAGAAAAAAAAACATAGGAGCAGACATGGCCCTGCCTCCACCCACCCAACTGCCGGCTCAAGTTCCCCTGCCCTCATGCCAGGGTAGGTAAAAAACTGGCTTGGGAGGGGGGATTTCTAACAACTATAGAGGAAACAGTCCCCATGGTCCTGACCCCCCAGGACCCTCCCCCCCCATGACCGCAGAGTCTGCTTCCTATGTTTACTCCACTACTTACCTGATAGATAAAGTCCCTTCCCATCACACCATCTTGTCTTACTATACACACTGCCCCTTCTTCTGACACCATCTTGACTGACTACACTTACTAACTGTCATATCCATGCCCCTCACAGCATCCTGAGTTACTACACCCTATACCAAAATGAACAGCCCCTTGTCCTGCCACTATCTTGCCTTACTATACACACTCTTCCCTTCCCAGGGTCTCTCCTTCCCATACCCACCATCCCACTGTTTCCAGCTCCTTCCCTGACCCCGACTTCATTAGTACAGACAGCAGTGCACTTCCAGCCAGGAATACAAGTGTAAGAGCATAAAGGGGCACATCCCATAGTCCTCATGAAAAAAAGTATCTGTGTCGGGGGTGTGATTGCACTCTGTACCCAGCGCTAGATTTCATTACAAGTGTAAGTACAGGGGACCATTCAGCCTGCACCCAACAACACTTGCTAACTGTCACATCTGAATAATGCCCCCCACCTGCCCCTCATCAACAGCAATGGCAGGTACAGGCGTCTGAGCTTCAGTTTGGGAACATGACCCCATTGAGGAAGGAGCAGGGCAGGGTGTAAAGTGCATAATACAAGGATAATTGCACCTGTTTTTTCTCTTTACAACTTGCCCTACTCTTTAGGCTCCTACACACGGGCGGTTTTACCTGCGCTCCCTGCATTGCTCTTTCTTCAGTTCAGCCGCAGGGGAAGCGCAGGAGTAGAGACACTCAGTTATTAAGGGGTTGTACTCACACAGACGCATGTATGCGCCAAACGCATGTGAAATGCAACATGGTCCCCATACACGGGCAGATATAAGCTGCCAACAGATTCATTCGGCGGCTAATTGGGCAGCGTATGGGGCCCTCAAACAGACTTCCCTGATCAATATGTGCCCGAAAGTCAAGCAGATGTTGATCGGACTGGTTTAAAAATCCTGTTGGATTGAGGACTGATTCTGTGATCCTGAATCCAACTGCCTGTGTTCTGCTCGTTCTGATCCCATGGGCATTATCTCTACGATTGGATCAGCCATGGTGATTATATTGGTATATTGATCTCTGTATGTGTCGCCACCTTTAATTAACACCGCTAATATCTCCTTGTCTGCACCCTGGGCCCATACAGTACAACCTTTCACTTATTTATAAGGTCCACACCAGACTGCTTTGATGCCAAACACATATTGAATGTAAATGCCAAATTAGTAGTAAAGATCTATAAATGCTGCAGACTGCAATGGTTTCTGTGCAGTGTCCCAAACGAGCTATTGAGCATGTGGATTGTATGTGAGGCAGCCGTAGTTATATGTTATTGTGACCCCATTAGTAGAGGACAGGGGGTCCCTTTCAGTCCCGTTTCGTTTTACACTGCACCCGCCCTTGTCCGCACACACAGAATGTTAAATAAACAGAGACCAATCTAAAGGAAAGGGTGCGGCCTTGGGCAGAAGGAAATTCCACTGTTCCTTTTCCAGAGAGATAAATAACTCAGTGAAACAATGTTCCCAGCACTCGGGGGCCCCGTAAACACCAGTGTTTGGTATCAGTCATATTTGGAAGTGGATGTGTTAGCGACTGTTGCTAGGGAATGATACTCATGGTTACCATTCTACACAGCAACGGCTTAACTTGCGGTTTATGGACCCCTCTCCCGTCCATGCCAGTACTACGGATGCCACCGCACCCCTTTAATAGCGGCAACCCCATATTGAATGCACGGCTAATTAGCAATTAATTTAGATGCATGCTGCAGACTGAAATGATTTATGTGCAGCCATGCGCATCTAAATGAATAGCAATGCAGGATGTGCATTCAATATGAAAGTATATAAGTGGCTTTAGCAGTGCAGAAAGCTGCCGAATAGACAGACAGACAGCAAATAACTTACCGGCATTATCCTGCTGCTTTGTGTTTTTAATGTACGCTGAGAATCTGGAAAAGACGTCGATCCCGGCAGAGTTGGACTCACGATGTTTTGCAGCCAGTCTGGGGTATCTGCGAGGATAAAACAAGTTCTAAATAACACGGCAAAGCGGTTTCCATCCATCATGATTAAAGGGAAACTCCATAAAAACATAACTTGAGCATTTTGAAAAATAAACATAATTTCAAGCAACTTTGCAATATACATCATTTAAAAAATGTACAGACTTTTTCATGATTTTTAATGGTTTCTGACAGTTCCCTAAGCCTAGCCCCCTGCTGATCTGTCTGACTACTTTGCTGAGCTGTCTGACTACTGTTACTTTGTATCAACAGCCATCTGTCCTCAGCCTGCATCCTCCAAACCCCACAATTCCCTGCACATGTGATTTCAATAAGGAAAGGAACATCCCAGTGCAATGCATTGTGGGTTATGTAGTTCCTGCATGCTGTCTGTAAGCTGTGGAGAAGTTGTTACAATTTGTAACATCGGTGTTTAGTCCCTCCTTCCCTGCCAGGATTTCAAATGATGCAGAAAGAGAAGAACTGTCAAACAGCTGGATTTCAGCATAGAAAATGACATTTATTCATACTTTTTGAAGAAACAGGTAATTGTGATGGATATATTAGGGGTTTCTATGTTATGTGGCCTCTTTATCAAATTGTGGTTTGGAAGCTGAAGTTCCCCTTTAACTTCAGGGTAATAACTTATACTGCTGTGGTTGCTGAACTACAAATCCCACAGCCTCCAATAAACAACAGCTATTGAATATGTTTATTATTTCCTGTATTTATATTGTACTGGCAGTTTTACAGAGATTATCATTCACGTCAGTCTCTGCCATACCTCCCAACGGTCACGTTTTCAGGGGTACAGTCCTGCTTTTGACAGCTCAACTCTCATTTGTACTGAAGAGTCCTGACTTTCTCTGCACTGAACAGCCAGAAAAAGATACAACGTTTCTAATCCAATTGTCTTTTGGCAGAGAGACCAGAACAGCCACATGGTGCAACTTAGATACTTTTGTAAAAAGTTTGAGATAAGCAAATAAGTAATTGTAACTATATAAGATAACAGGTCTCTTGGGAGAAGTTAGTTTAAAGGGCAATTCACCTTCATTAGCAAAACTGTAATAACTGAAAAAAACCCACAGAAATATGTTCAAACTTTCATAACTTGCCAGATGTTGTAAAATGAACACGGTAATTAGGGGGTGTGGCCACACAAATGGGCGTGGTCAAAATAATTTACGCACTTAGCTCGGCAACTTTGTTTTGTCCCTCTTTTTATTTCCAAAATGTTGGGAGGTATGGTCCCTGCTCTGGTGAAGTTTACAATCTAAGGTCCATAAAATATTCACAAAACAGATACGGCCCAAGCCGGAATCAAACTCAGGGCCCCAGAGAGGCAAAGGAACTGCGCTACTGAGTCATTGCTCTGCCATCAAGTTTTCCATCACGAGTGTAATAGAAGGGACAAGTGGCAAAACATTATGAATCACACCCTGTAAGTTAACTGTTAGTAAGATGTAGAGAGTGATATTCTGAGACAATTTGCAATTGGTTTTAATTTTTTATTATTTAACGTTTTTGAGTTATTTAGCTTTTTATTCAGCAGCTCTCCTGTTGGCAATTTCAGCAATCTGGTTGCTAAGGTTCAAATTCCCCCAGCAACCATGCATTTTTTTGAATAAGAGACTGGAATATGAATAGGAAAGGGACTGAATAGAAAGATGAGGAATAAAAAGTAACAATAACAATACATGTGTAGCCTTACAGAGCATCTGTTTTTTAGATTGAAAGCTGGAAAGAGTCAGAAGAAAAATGCAAATAATTATAAAACTATGAAAAGTAAATAATGAAAACCAGTGGAAAAGTTGCTTAGAATTGGCCATTCTATTACATACTAAAAGTTGTAGGATTGCTAATTATATTCAGTTATCCTTCATGTCTTCCTTTTTATATTTTTTAAATGTTTTGCCTTCTTCTGAATCATTGGGGGTTTCTGACCTGTCTAAAAAAACATATATAAGAATATAAACAGTGGCTTAAAGGGGACCTGTCACCCAGACACAAAAATCTGTATAATAAAAGTCCTTTTCAAATTAAACATGAAATCCAATTTTTATTTATTATTAAACCATTCATAGCTGTTGTAAGCTCATTTAAACATCTCAGCTGTCAATCAAATATTGTCTGCCCCTCCTCTATGCCTTAGGCAATTACTTTCACTTTCCATTCAGCACTTCCTACATGTCACTGCTCTCCCCACATTCCCCCGTTCTCTTAACCATTTAATTGTGTAGCCAGGACATGGGGATGGACATCAGGTCCCCCATTCTGGTGCACAAACAAGATTCTGAGATGATACAAGACTTGTCTTAATAACAGTGTCCACAAAATGGCTCTTTCCTGCTTGTTATAATTATGAATTCCCAGATGGAAGGAAACAAGATTCAAATGATTTATATAGTGTAATTAAAGCTTATTTTGCTTCACTAATGTGATAAAATTGGATTTTGAATAATTTCTTTGGGCGACGGGTCCCCTTTAACTAGAGTGTGTCGGGCCCCCTGCAAAAAAATCTTTAAAGGGGCCCTGCGCACTTTGATCCCCATCCTCCCACCCACTTCCTGTCCTGCCTCTGCCCGCCCACATCCCTCCTCCCCACCTAATCCCGGCCCTGACTCCTCCCACTCCCGTCCAACTTGGGTCTCCCTTCCTCGTCGCAGGTAAGAGAGCGGCTGGGGAGGAGGGTTTTTCTATTAACTATAGAGGAAGCAAACCCCACTGTCCTGACCCTTCTGTTTCCCGGGCCCCCCTTCCTCTATCCAGTTACACCACTGGATATAAATATATACATATATTTATATAAATTAAAGGCTACAAATCTATTGTTATTGCTACTTATTACCCAGTTTTCTTGCCAGCCCTCTCCTATTCATATTCCACTCTCTTATTCAGATCAATGCATGGTTGCTAGGGGAATTTGGACCCTAGCAACCATATTGATAAACTTGCAAACTAGAGACCTGCTGAATAAAAAAAAATGAAAACCAATTGGAAATTGTCTCAGAATATTACTCTCTACATCTGTGATCCCCAACCAGTACTCACCAACCCCTTGGATGTTGCTCATAGTGGCCTCAAAGCAGGTGCTTATTTTTCAATTATTTTTCAATTCCTGAATTTCAGGCTTGGAGGCAAATTTAGTTGCATAAAAACCAGATGTACTGCCAAACAGAGCCTCCTTTAGACTGTCAATCCACATAGGGGCTACCCAATAGCCAATCATAGCCCATATTTGGTACCCCAGGAACTTTTTTTCATGCTTGTGTTGCTCCCCAACTGTTTTTTGGGGAGCTCATGGTTTAAAAAGGTTGGGGACCCCTGCTCTACATCACACTAAAAGCTAATTTGAAACCCCCTTTAATTAAGAACCTGATCAAAGTGTTATGATGTCATAAGTACCTTGTATGATGTCAGGTGGCAGCTGCACCAATCAGTACACAGAGCCAACTTCTCTCTTCCCCCCATGCTTCTCCTGACTTTGCTATACAGCACATTCCTCTCTCCTCCCTTCATTCCTCTCATTATTAATATCAACATTAGGAAATGCCGCTAAGCAATGAAGACTCATTAACTCCCCAGCTTCCCAGAACCCACATGTGTTTAGTTTCCCTTGCTGAGTGCCAGAAGGCTGGCTAAATAACAAAACCTCTAGAAAAGGGCCAGAAGTGCTAAACAAGAGGAGCTGGGGCAGAGTGAGATATAATAAGAGAGAAACGTATCACTGAGGCCCACGGCTATTCTCTATATTGAGGCTAAAAGGAAAATACAGCAGCACGGAGCACGGATTCCATCAATTTCTGATATGACCCAATTCTCCAGTTAACATTTGGCGAAACGCTGAACTCAAATTTGAGAATATTCCCAAAAACACTGAATTACCCCATAAAGTGTCACCTCCAGCTGCCAAGTGCTAGACAGTGATATGACTTTTATAGGGGTTGTTCATGTTTAAATTAACTTTTACTATGGCAGAGAGAGTAATATTCTCAGATAATTTGCCCTGTCAGGGGTGTTATAGCAGAGGGAAACCCCTGAGATGGAAAAGAGCCAGGGGTCATTCCTTTGTCATGGAAAGGACAGGGCTTGCAGGTAATTAGGGAGGCTTTGGGGAGTACATAAATTTAGCCTAATTGGGAAGTGGCCAGATAAAATCTGAGGCATGGCTGTGCAAACATGGGACTTAGGGCAGGACTTGACGACGCGATTGGAGCCAAAACGTTGCACGTGTTTTCATCCGACAGTCGGATAAATGTAGTTGTTACCTGCGATTTCTCCTTCACTTCCGTTTTCTTTAAAGCATCCGACACGTTGCATGCCTTTAGTCGCATTGCGACGTGTCGGCTCCAATCGCGTCGTCAAGTCCTGCCCTTATACAGATGTCTCCATGGGTTAATAAAATGAGCTGAAATGTGTGCATGGCTGCAGTGAAAGCAAACTGCTATCTCCTACTTACTGGGACTCAAACTCAGCTGTGCCTCCACCAGATGGTACCTCCCAGAATCCCAGAGTATTAGGGCTCTTACAGTCAAGTGTTTTTACCTGCACTCCCCTGCGTTCCGTTTTTCTGCGTTCAGCTGCAGGGGAACGCAGGGATAGACGCATTAAATTTTTTCCAATGGGGCTGTACTCACAGAAAAACGGAACGCAGGTAAAAACGCTCGTCAGTAAGAGCCCCTAGGGCTCTTACAGTCAAGTGTTTTTATCTGCGCTCCACTGCATTCCAGTTTCATGCGCTCAGCCACAGGGGAGCACAGGAGTAGACACACTGAATTCTTTTCAATGGGGCTGTACTCACACAGACGCATGTAAGCGCCAAACACAGGTTGGGACGCATGTTGCATTTTTCCTGCGTTCGATGCTTACATGCGTCTGTGTGAGTACAGCCCCATTGAAAAGAATTCAGTGTGTGTACTGCTGCGCTCCCCTGCGGCTAAGTGCATGAAACCGGAACGCAGAGGAGCGCAGATAAAAACGCTCGCCCTTCTAGACTACTAGATAATGGCCTGGGCATTTATTGAACCTTTTGTGCTTAGGGTTGCCACCTGCCCGGTAAAAACGCCGGTTGATCCCAATGTTATTAATAAGGAAAAAAGATAAATATATAGGAAGACCGGTATTTTTTTCCAGAAAAGGTGGCAACCCTATTTGTGCTCCCCAATGCCGTCTCCTCCTCCCCCGTGTGTCCGGTTTGTGTTCTTTTTCTTTATTTAAAGTTTATAATTAAGGTCCTAAAATAAAAGAATCTTTTTTTAGCCGGCAGCCGGAGGTTCACTTGTTCCGACGGGGAGGGTGGAACTGTGGATTTTGACTACAAGTCAGAGAAAGAACATGAAACAACAATATTTAAATAGTGAATAGTGAAAAAAAACACCCATACACTCCAAAGGGTGAAAAAATTGTCATGAGTCAAAAACATTGTTCCCTGCTGACTTCAATGCATTTGCCGAATTTTTTCGCCCTTTCAAACATTTTCGGCAAAGCAAAATGGGTCAGATTCGCCCATCACAATTTAATAGTCTGTTTTATACTGTCACACATCCCCTATATCTAACCCATGTCCTGGCTGCATTAAGCCTGAGGCATTGGAGTGGTAAAGCTGGATTCATGTGCCTACCTTGGTGGTGCCAATGTTTCCTCCAGAAATTCCTCTATCTTGTTCACATCCGTTTTCACTTCCCCATTGAAGGTCAGGAAAGGTGGGTGAGTCCCGGGGGCTAAGTTATGGAGGTCAGCTGGTTTTCTATACAGAAAAACACATTGGTTGAAAATTCAACTTTTTAAAAAAAAAAAATGACAGCCCTGGTGTCGGTGCCCACTATTATTAAAGAAAGTTCAAATGATGCAAGGTATGGGATCTAGTATCTGGCAACCCATTATCCAGTATATGCATACGGGAATGCTATTTCCCACCCCAGTTCTGTTTCAGCAAACAATTCTTACCCCCGTATGTAATAAAAGGCACTAAGTTTGCCCAGGAGCAGTAACCCCTAGCAGCCAATGAGATGTTCCTTTTAAACAGGTGACCTGTAAATGCTACCTGCTGATTGGTTGCTATGGGTCATTGATCCTGGGCAAACTTAGTGCCGTTTATTAGTGATGGGCCAATATATTCGCGGCAAATTTCCACATTTTGCTGCAGGCAATTAATTTGCGAAATCGCAGCGAAAATTGGCCGGCGACAAAATTCATTGACGCCAGCGACAATTTCCGATGCGGGAGACAATTTCAACACCGCCAACAAGTAAATGGACGCCCATTGACTGCATCAGAATTGACGCCAGCGTCCTTTGTGAAGGATTTGGACAATTACTGAACTGAATCCGAACCCTAATTTGCATACATTAGGGAAATAATGGGGAAAGAGAACCGTGTGCACAGTGCGCAGTTTGTGTGACGAAAAGTCACTTGATTTTTTGGGTTCAGTTCAGCAAGGCATTTGCCTGCTGAAAAAGGCCAAATCCAAAACCGAATCGATAAAAGAGAACTACTGTATGTGGCCTAATAATCAAGTAAATTTTCTTCTGGTATGGGACCTGTTATCCAGAATGCTCGGGACCAGGCGTTTTCTGGATAAGGGATCTTTCCATAATTTGGATCTTCATACCTTAAGGGCTAGTCCACACGGGGAGATAGCGACGCGTTTGCGGTCGCGGCGACAAAGCGCCGCGACAGTCGCCGCGACCGGCGCAGGCGACAGTTTTGTATGGGCGCCTATGTAAAAACGCCTGTGCTAACCACACGAGGCGATGCGCTTTTCAACAGTCGCCTGAAAATGCCTCGCCAGGTTAGCACAGGCGTTTTTACATAGGCGCCCATACAAAACTGTCGCCTGCGCCGGTCGCGGCGACTGTCGCTGCGCTTTGTCGCCGCGACCGCAAACGCGTCGCTATCTCCCCGTGTGGACTAGCCCTAAGTCTACTAGAAAATCATGTAAAGATTAAAGATTAAATAAACCCAATAGGCTGATTTTGCTTCCAATAAGGATAAATTATATCTTAGTTGGGGTCAAGTACAAGGTACTGTTTTATTATTACAGAGAAAAAGGAAATCATTGTTAAAAATGTGGATTATTTGTATAAAATGGAGTCTATGGGAGACAGGCATTCCGTAATTCTGAGCATTCTGGATAATGGGTTTCCGGATAACGGATTCCATACTTGTATACGATATATATATATATCCATGGCACTGGCACTCACAGGATTTATATAAAAGGCAAAAAGGTCAAAATAGTGAAAAACATTTATTTAAGGACAAATATGTGTATATATATATATATATATATATATATATATATATATATATATATATATATATATATATATATATATATATATATATAGTGAATAAAGTACCCCCTCTTGTCAAATATAAGGATATTATAAGTTACCGAGGAGTTTCATGACCATATATACAGGTCATGGAACTCCGAGGTAACTTCTAATATCCTCATATTTTGCAACTGGGGGTACTTTATTTATTATAATACACAAGTTTCAATGAGTCATGTGACAGAAATGACATCAGAACTCACCGTTTATAAGGATATAATTTACAAGATATTCATGGCTTTTGTGTATTATATATATATATATATATATATATATATATATATATATATATATATATATATATATATATATATATATATATATATATAGTGCTTGAGAGCACAGGCAGCACAGAGGAGGTAGTGGTGGTTTACACTTTACAGAACTGAATGTTACAGTTCCCCATTGCACTTGGATTATATGGGAAGGGGGAAAGCAAAGTCTCTGTACTCTGCAGGGGGGATATAGTTAATGTGTTTGGAATTGACACACAAGAAGTGTTATCGTGTAACTGACAGTTTATTAACTGTATGACTGATCTCTGCCAAAATATGAAGGAACTAAAGGGTCACTGAACTCTAGAATTTCCTTCTTTGGCTGTAATATTTTATATTTAATAATCATTTTAAGTAGGAATACGTACACTTGAAATCTAAGTATATGTTATGCAAGAGGGGTTGTTATTCTGCTACTTTGCCTGGTCTATAAATGATTATGCCCCTCGGTACAAACACTCCGCCAAACCCCCCCCCCCATTGACTAATCTTATGAGGGTATTATCACAATCTACAAGGGCTTTTGGGAGGAGATAAGGAAAGTTGTAGCTAGAAGAAAGAGAACAACTAAGTTTCTTGCAAAGCAGCCCATGTCTCAGCCCCCAGAAGTCACTTACCAGTCTACTAGACCAAATACCTGCCCCTAGAGTAGTTACCTACTAACCAAGATAATCTATTGGATTTCAAGACTATGCACCCCTCCTCAAGACCACATACCTGAGCCCTAAGACAAGTCCAGCCCCCAACACGACATACTAGAGACTAAGGCAAGTTGTCAATCCCCAACACCATGTACCAGTTCCCAAGACCATGTCTCTTACCCAAGACAAACTGCCAATTCAAAAGATCATGAGCCTGTCCATAATACCAACTGTCAGTTCCAAAGTCCACATGCCAGAGCCCATGGGTCAGTTGCCAGTCCTTAAAGCCGTCAGTTTTCTTACATGATACATACCTTTTCAGGTCTACCGTTGTAACGTTGAACACAACCCCTTTGAGCCAGAGGATCATAAACAGGCGCTGGGAGAAGGGGCAGTTCCCTATGCTCTCTCCATCGCTCCCAGCCTGAAAGAAATCAGAAACAATAGTCATAATCTTGCCAAATGTGCCCCGATAAATAGGTACCACCAGATTTAGCTGCCAGTTTAAACCAGATTTTGTATAACTTGTAAAATTTTTTTAAATGGGATCATATACTGTAGCAGGTCCAATGTAAAACAGTGTGAGGGCCCATTGTTTTGGGTCCAACCCAATTCTCCATGACAATAACTTACAGTGCCACCTGGTTGGCATGGTAACGGAAATGAATTGTCACTATTTGCCAAGAAGGAGAACAACCCAAGACTAAAACTAAATAACAAAACTAAGAGCAAAGTGGCAGGGCCGTTGATTTCATCCTGTAAAACAATGTATTGTAAGGTTTAAGTCTCTTTAAAGTGGATAAGTTAAAGTAGAATTGCTAAAAGAGAAATTGTACAAGTGTAGCAGCATATGATCAGGAAAGGGAGCACAAAGTGAGCAGTAAAAAGGAACCATTTAATGTGCAGACGGATGGGACGATCATAAAGCATGCAAGGAGATAGTGTTGCCATGACTTTTTTAATTTCGCATGGCTAACCGCCCCCATGGGCCATAAAGATAATAAATGCAGCTATAAAGTGTGCAGCTATAAAGTGTGCAAGAAAGAGGGAGTGGCAGTGCGAGTGCAAAGAAGGTGGTGTAAAGGAGTAAAAATACTGCACTGTGGGCAAAAATGTGGAAAATTGCACCCAAAATTGCACTTACATAGTTACAGAGTTACAGAGTTAAATCAGGTTTAATAAAGACAAAGTCCATCAAGTCCAACCCCTCCAAATGAAAACCCAGCATCCATACACACACCCCTCCCTACTTTCACATAAATTCTATATACCCATATCTATACTAACTATAGCGTTTAGTATCACAATAGCCAGGGCTGGATTTACATAGTGGGCGCCCCTAGGCCCACTGCCATTGGTCATCCCTGTCACCTACCTTTTCATCATCTGGACTGGAGCAATGGGGATTGGCGCATCGGAAATTTAAAAAATGATTGTATCTCCAGCGCATCCCCAGTGTTTTTGAACCAATATGGGTGTGGTTGGGCAGCATGCCGCCCCCTTAAAATTCTGCCACCCTAGGCCCGGGCCTAGGTGGCCTTTCCACAAATCCGGCCCTGACAATAGCCTTTGATATTATGTCTGTCCAAAAAATCATCCAAGTCCCTCTTATAGTCATTAACTGAATCAGCCATCACAACATCACCCGGCAGTGCATTCCACAACCTCACTGTCCTGACTGTGAAGAACCCCCTACGTTGCTTCAAATGAAACTTCTTTTCTTCTAGTCTAAAGGGGAGGCCTCTGGTACGGTGATCCACTTTATGGGTAAAAAGGTCCCCTGTTATTTGTCTATAATGTCCTCTAATATACTTGTAAAGTCTAATCATGTCCCCTCACAAGCGCCTTTTTTCCAGAGAAAACAACCCCAACCTTGTCAGTCTCCCCTCATAATTTAGGTCTTCCCTCCCTCTAACCAGTTTAGTTGCACTTAGTCTCTGCACTCTCTCCAGCTCATTTATATCCTGAGCGGATTTGATCGGTTTGTAGCAGAAAATAATGAGTTCAATTCGTCACTTTGATAAATAACCCCCTTAAACTGGGGGGGGGGGTCTATGTAGGTTAAGGGGGGTAGGGGTTTTTTAAGTTTAGGGTTCAATTCTCTTTTAAGGACTGGAGTCCAAAACTGCCCCCATACTCCAGATGAGGCCTCACCATTATTGGTTTTCAATTATGTTGAATAATTATGTTTTCATCCCTTGAGTTACTGCCCTTTTTTATACAAGACAGAACTTTGAGCCCTGTAGTGTATTTACTGAATTTGGAGAACTCTTGGGTGGGGGGCAGCCACATATTTACTTGTGTCCATCAGTAGTAGAAGATAGCGCTCATTCCTATGTTTTTATATTTAATTTGATGAATTTGCCAGGGTTGGACTGGGCGGCGGGACACTGGGAAATAAACCCAATGTGCCCGACTCTCATGTTCTGGCCCGGACCTGCTCCCTGCACTGCTGCTCTCCTGACCTCCCTCCCTGGCCCCAGTCACTGTCCCAACCTCCTTCCCTGGCCCCAATCACTGGCGACATGAAGGAAAAGGTATGCACCGGAGGTATGTAGGGGGTTCTAGCTGCCTGTAGGCCAGCTGGGCCCCCTAATCCATCATTGTTTGAGGCTCCTGCTCACAGTCGGAACTGCACATTCCCATGGTATGGGCTTCCAGAGTCACACAGAATGGAGCCACTGAAAGTTATACCTGCCCTGAAACACAAACTGGGCCTTAATAATTCATTTAAATTCCATTAGTAGGGCTTGCACCAGGCACCCAGGGCAGTGCTGCTCGCTGTGCCAGTTACTACAGACTACTACTCCATCCAGAGACGTGGTGGGTACAGACATGGTATGATGCACAAGAAGAAATGCATTTCTTAAAGGCTCACTAAACCCTAGAAGAAATATCCTTTATATAAAGGGGTTAGCAGCTGGTACTGCCGTGTGCATTAAAATTCATGTTTTCCATCATTTATAAAATTTTCTATTCCAGAAGAGGCAGAGATGTCCCCATACAATGAGTGAAGGTATAATAATCCTGATGGAGGGCAATCTAAAAGGGTCACAAAGCTGCTGCATAAACCCACAAGTACAGCAGCTCCATTACGCTCAAGATCTGGGAGCCTGAACACGTTCCCAGGGTTAGATTGGCCCGGCAGGACACTGGGAAAGAACCCAGTGGGCCTCGTTTTCCTACCCAGGCCGTCCCATCAGAGTTGAGGAGAAAGGAGATAAGGCTACAGGTGTAGATGCACATGCGTGTACTCTTTCTGGGGTTTGGGGGTGGAGCAGACATCAGGAGGCGGGCCCAGGAGCTTGTGACATGGGACCTTGAAGTCACACCCATGGTGGGCCTCTGATTCTCCAGTCTGTATACCAGTCACACTTCCAAGGCCACTATTTCGTTAGAATCTATAGGTGCTGTTCCATTCCTTAAAGGGGTTGTAAACCTGAAAATAAAACTTTGCCTAATTTAAAAAAATGCAAATTCTAAGCAACTTTCCAATAGGCATTCATTAGACATTGTGAGTGGTTTTAAAGATATATTTAAATGTAATTGCAACAGAAATCAATGTCCGTGAGTCCATTTCTCTACTCTGAAACAATGTTGCGGTTTTCTTCCTGTTACTCTGCAGCTTCTCTTACATTGTTTCAAACGACGATGCCACCAGGACAGGAAGTAGAATGGGACACACACATAAAGCTTTCAATATTAAATACATTTACATATTACTTTAAAACCACTGACAACGTGTAATAATGAATGTATATTGGGAAATTGCTTTAAATGATATTTTCTTCTATGAAGCAAAATTTTATTGTGTGCGTTTCACGTCCCTTTAACAAATGTAGTATGGCAGCTCCAACTGCATCCGTTAATGCAAATATATGTACAATCTACAGACAGTGCATGGCCACATGAAAATTTACAGCAAAATTATGTCAAAATTAAACATACTTAAAAACAGGGTATAGAGCTTCCCTTTAAAGGGGAAGTATCACCACTTATATTTTTTTCCAGACATTTTTGTCCAGTAAGAGTACGTTTAACTTATAGGGTGCCCAGTTCTGGTTGATGCTAAAAGCAAAGCATTGACAGTAGAGAAATTGTGTGTTACTTGCAATGCATGTTCTTAAAGGGAAACTAACACTATTTTGACATTAATGCTTTGGAACCCTAGCAAATTGGGATGGCAGTACTTCCAGTACTACAGACCCCTAATGTTCCAAGCCAAGTGACTCCAGAGAAATGGAAGTGAGCTTGCTGCCTGCTTTTCGCTACAGGATTGCCCAGCAACCCTCCTTCCTAAAATGCCCCTTAAAGGGACAGGATATGCTTTTCAGGCTGCTGAGCATTTTGGGTACATTCTGGAAGGACCACGTCCCATATTGATCTTTCCAATAACTCCTGCTAAAACCCATGCACACAATAGACTGTCAGTAGATGGATGCAAGACTATAATCTGCAACCCTGATATCCAATCTCATGTTTTTGAATTAAGCTTTCCATTCAGACAGGGAGCACAGAATGAAAGCTGTAACATAATATTCTGCCGAACAAACAAAGAGGAATTAGAGTCCAGAATATACACAGGGAACAAAGGACGTCATGTGCCGCTGGTTTTGCAGCACTGGGCTTTTTGTCTGCTGACAATTCGCCATAGACAATGTACAGGTATAAAATAATGCATTATCAATGGCTCTATATGATATACCTATAATGCACAAGGGAATATCTGTTGCCATGTTCATGTTTGTATCCAATTAAATGTGATTAATTATAATATTAAATGTGGCCTCTGTGTTTATTTCATTCACGAAGATGCCCCTATAACACCTCCTTAATATGCAATAAGAGTCAGCCTATGGCAGAACATTTGACGTAAAGGGCACCTGTTCGGTAAAAACGGTATCGCCAAACAAAAGTGCGGGGTAATAGACCCCGCATTCTGGTTGGGAATTTCAGTAGTTTATTTTTTTTAAAAATACCCAATGCCGGCTCTGCGCTACCCGCACTGGGAGGGTGTAAGCAGCCATATCCGGTCACTTGCATGCGCATAAGGCGCTCTATTAGGCTCTATTAGACGGCACCTTTGGTTGGGGATAACATTTTTTAACCAACAGGTGCTCTTTAAAGGGGTGGTTCACCTTTCAGTTAACTTTTAGTATGTTATAGAATGGCCATTTCTAAGCAACTTTTCAATTGGTCTTCATTATTTATTTTTATAGGTTTCTAATAATTTGCCTTTTTCTTCTGGCGCTCTTCCTGCTGTGTAAAGCTACAAATGTATTGTTATTGCTACTTTGTATTACTAATCATTCTATTCAAGTCCTCTCCTATTTATATCCCAATGCAGTATTGTCTCTTAGCAGTGATGACAACCCTATTGTCACAAAAAAAAAACAAACGTAAACATGAATGTCTGTAGAAAGTAATTGACGAGCACTCCAAACACCCGTAGAATTAAAAGAAGTGAACTTTTATTTTCAACTTATTAAAAACATCTATTCCCTGATGCGTTTCGTATGAACCGATACGTATTCATAGGTATTGGCCGCTAGAGTAGTAAAGGGCACTTAATAGCAAAGCTTATTGAATATGGACTGTTCGTGCCTCAATTAACGGCGTTCACTTTTCTTAAATATATAGTGAACTGAACCAAATTTAGCATAAACCCCATTGATAATGTAAACATGCATGTCTAACAAAGAAGACAGCAGACCCAGAGGCTGCAGGGAGACAAAAAGTAGCGAGGGTTCATCGTAGGCTCCTACTGGTGTTCAGATTCAGTATTAATTTGCATAATATACAGATAACAACTTTACTGGATATCACCCCTGGTGATTTTTGGCTGTGCCCTGGCTCTATCCAGATCACACCTACTCTGCACAGACCACACCCATTCGGCACAGACCACACCCACTCTGCCCAGACCACACCCATTATGTCCAGACCACACGCATTCTGCACAAACCACATGCTGTTTCACACAGTCAATGTCACATTCTGCCCAGCCCATGATCTCGCTCCATCATCCTGAAGTCTTGAAAGATAAAGAGAATAACCAAAAAAAGGTTTTGCTGTAGGAACCTTATGCCTTCCTCCACCAATTGCTCCCCTCTTTTTGCGCCCCTATCCATTGTGCCTCTCCCCCTAGTGACGACCCTGCCTGAAGTATCTACCATAGATACCTTTGTAAACAACAAAAGAAAACAACAGTAAATTTGAGAAAACAAATATAAATAGAAAGAAATTGGAAAAACCATTATTTGTCTATCATTTGTAAACAATGGGTTTTGTGAAGGTGAACTACAACTTTAATTTCTAAAGCATCTCTGTAGGAAAGCTCTATTTTCAGAAATGCACAAATCTAAGTGAAAAGGCTGTAAAAGTTCATTGTAAAGCAAACGCCATGCCTACTAGCTGTCAGCTGGTGGTACCCGGCTTGCAAGTACATGTAGATTAAGGGCAAGGCCAGCCAAGTGGTGCTCTTGAGAAGCGGAAGAAGGAAAGGTTTCAGGGACATCCAAGTGATAACTGGAGCTCATTCTAACACGAGCGTGCCAAATATGAGACATTGATATTAAATATAAATAACACATCTGGCCCGTGTCCCAGTCATGAGATTCTGGCTCGGCACAAGACGGGACATCTGAGCTTTTCATCCTCTTTATTGGCCTACAAGGCAAACAGGCGCTTTCCTTTTCATTAAAAATTGTGTCCGATTGTTCAAATAGCACTGGGGCTCTCTGGTGAGGGACCATTTTGAGTGAGGGCTTCCAAATCTTTTTTGCACTCGAAACATCTGCTGCAACATCTGATCCTGAGTGAGTCTCCTTAAGAATATTTTATCTCTGGTGATTAGAGGAGCAACAACACAAGAGCTTTCGCAGCAGGTAGTTTGTAGTTACAAAAGTTTTGACTGTTTGTTGTTGAACTAACCGGCAGTCCTAGAAGAAAGTACTTCATCTGCTGGAGATTTTAAATAAAAGTCTCCTTTTTCACTACATTTACTTGACCTTGAGTGTCCATCACCTTTTTGTTTCCTTGTGGCCAGTTACATCCCAGACAAAACACTGCCCACTTACACTAAGCCCTATTTTTAAGTTCCATGATTCTGAATTATCACCCAAAATATGGGACTATTGGGAGGTCTCTTTGGGAAGGATGTGTTCCGATTGGCCCAAGGCAGTGATCCCCAACCAGTAGCTCAAGAGCAATATGTTGTTCACCAACCCCTTGAACGTTGCTCCCAATGGCTTCGAAGCAGGTGCTTATTTTTGAATTCCTGGTTTAGAGGAAAGTCTAGTTGCATAAAAACCATATGTAGACTGCCAGTCTACATAGGGGCTACCAAGTGGCCAATCACAGCATTTATTTTGCACCACCCTGGAAGATTTTTCATGCGGTTCACTTGTTCAAAAGGTTGGGGATCCCTGGCCTAAGGGGTTCCCTAGTCTATAGAATGGATGGAATCCAACTCTAAGCAAGGAGTGGAAGTCCTAAAGGAGCCTAAAGCAGGAGGCATCTGTTAGGAGAAGCCTGGACCAAGGACAAGGAAAGGGACCCCAAGGGTGATGGCTTTGGTAAGTGTAAGTCTAATTTTGTCATAACACACACTGTGAGTGTGAGACAGTCAGGAGGTTCTTGGCTCCTCATAGCAGGGATAGTATACAATTAGAAGCAAGGACCCAAGTGAAACTCAACCCAGAGAAGCTTTGCAGTCACCAGCATATGATCATCAAATTATTTGGTACGCTGGGACTTGACAATCGTATATACCTCCATTTTTGTATCGTATGAGAAAGAAGGATCTATCTGCTAACCAGTGTTGGACTGGAGACCCTTGAGCCCACCTCATGGGCCACTGACCAGTCTCAGCACCGATAACATCCGCCACCACCCCAAATCTACCTGACACGAAATACCTACACCAACCTCTGAGAACAAACCCAGGATTCCTCCCGGTGCTCTGGTAGTCCAGTCCTGCAGCTAATCCTGTATAATCCTGTAATATACACATGAAATACCTTTGTTTCCTATATTTTTTTAAAGGAAATCTGTTCCTATTTTAAAAATACAGATTTGATCTGGATCTAGAAGATCCCAATTCACAAAAATGTTGTGCAAAGAGCATTAATAGAATAGTACAAATATACAAATTCGCAGGGCCATAAGATTAGCTGCCAGGAGCAATGTGAATCCACCCAGTTCAGCATTGTCACACAGACTGATCCTCCTTCTAGCGACTGCATTCTGTTCACTGTGTCTTATCTGCCCCTAAAGTCTGCACCCCGGCTTATCAGCTGTGCTCCCTCCCTCTTAACATCTCTAAAAACATTAACACAGATAACTACAATCTCCCATTGCAAGCACAGAAATGTCACTCTGCATCTTGCCCTCAGCAATATCAGCTGAGAAATCTACTATCAACCCCTGTATAATGTACAGCTGCATCAAAACCAAAATAAAAATATAAGGGATAGTGTACCCCCTACTGTAAATGATAAGGATATTAGAAGTCACTGAGGGGTTGTTCTGTGACCATATAAAGGCACAAGGCTGCAGGCTGAGTTATACAGGGAACTCTGAGTATCACTCATGTATTATAATGGATAATGTACCCCCTACTGTAAATGATAAGGATATTAGAAGTCACTGAGGGGTTGTTCTGTGACCATATAAAGGCACAAGGCTGCAGGCTGAGTTATACAGGGAACTCTGAGTATCACTCATGTATTATAAGGGCTAATGTACCCCCTACTGTAAATGATAAGGATATAAGAAGTCACTGAGGGGTTGTTCTGTGACCATATAAAGACACAAGGCTGCAGGCTGAGAGAACAATGTTCAACAAAAGGCATACAGATAAAAAGGAAATGTAACCTATTCATAAAAAGGCTTATGTTCTATTTATTCTCCTAAAAATAGCTCTGTGTTACTGTATTTACTCTTAGGCCTAGGCTATAGTTATAAAAAAGTACAGAATGATCACTAGGTTTCACCGATGTCAGGGAAGAATGACTCGGCTTGGGGTGAGCAGTATACACTTATGGTGCATGGGGTATTTTGTCCCCCTATGTGATACAGCAGATTTGTGGGCAACCCTGCAGGGGGGTTGGTTGACATATTTATAGTTTCTTATCTTCTGTATTCAGTCTGGATGTGGGCAGCCAAGCAAACAGAAAATGTCTATATATATATATATATATATATATATATATATATATATATATATATATATATATATATATATATATATATATATATTAGCGGTGAGCACAACTTTCCCTTGTTTGTTATAATTTATACAGGAGCAGTGACCAGCTCCATGTTGTAGCTCCCACCCTTCCCAGCTATAGTCCGGTGATCCCACTGGTGTCTAATAAAAGGGCAGCCAAGTTTGGGAGTTTTACTTTGAAAGCAGCAAGTAAAGGTGGCCATAGACATATATATACATATATATATATATATATATATATATATATATATATATATATATATATATATATATATATATATATATATATATATATATATATATATATATATATATATATATATATATATTAGGGATGCACCAAACCCAGGATTCAGTTAAGGATTCGGCCAGGATTTGGCCTTTTTCAGCAGGATTTGGATTCGGCCGAATCCTTCTGCCCGGCCAAACCGAATCCGAATCCTAATTTGCATATGTAAACTAAGGGTGGGGAGGCAATTCACATGACTTTTTGTCACAAAACAAGGAAGTAAAAAATGTTTTCCCCTTTCCACCCCTAATTTGCATTTGCAAATTAGGGTTCGGATTCGGTTCGGTATTCGGTCGAATCTTTCGCAAAGTATTCAGGGGTTTGGACGAATCCAGAACAGTGGATTCGGTGCATCCCTAATCTATATATATAGAGCGGGAGGATCAGGTGGGGATTTGGTGAAGAGGACAAGGTTAAGGTGGCCATAGACGTAACAATTACAATTTTTCTTGGAAAAGATGTTTCCAAGAAAGATCATTTGTTTCAATACACACGTGTAGAGCTGAAGCGTCAGATATACATATAGAAACAATAGAATTCTACCTGTATCTGACCATTCAGCACTAACTATGGGCATTGATGCCTTTAAAGGAACTCAATCAAAGTTTTCCATCCAGCCTGATCGACGAGCCGACCGATATCCAAGTCTTCTGCCGATATCGGTTGGCTTTTTTTCAACCATACACGCACCGAATATCGTATGAAAATTTGTTTAATACGATATTATCTGTGCGTCTATGGCCACCTTAAGTTCCGGGTAAGGGCTGAACTACACGGTGCACCTTCTTCAGATCCAACACGCTGAGAGAAAGCGCATGCGACGAGACGGATGCGCTGAATATAATGTAAGTAATAGAAATGTTGCACCTACAAACTGCATGTATCCAACATGATGCAGTTTGTACAGTTTGCAACATTTCTACTTACATTATCTTCAATGCATCCGTTTAGTCGCATGCGCTTGCTTCATGTATAATGAAGCAATAAAATTCTTAATGAATCAGATGCAAGTTCAGTGTAGGACTGGCCAGATATGGGATGACTTTGATGTAGTTGTTCAGCTTAAATATATTGCAATATATGGACAAACAATCCCTGTTTTGTTTAAAGGGTAAGGCATTTTTTAGTAGCTTAAGGCACAAAATGTCTCAATGTCCTTAATATATTGATAATGGGTTGAGTGCAGAGGACCTGTAGTATTTGTGTGTATATAAATATAATCATGAAGGTATACTGCCCCTTTAATGCAACTTAGCGCATGACTGAACGGAACAGGACAGGGATTGTGTATATACATAATTAGCCGGAGGAGTAAATTGATTCTATTGTAGTTCCCCTGATCAATAAGTATCATGTTTAGTGCCAATATTTTACAAGGCGTATATTATAACACTGGCTCCCATGAATAATAAAAATGTTACTAAATATAATTTACTGTCGTTGCTTCTCTTTTAAGCATCAGATCTGCAGTCCGGCCAACCATGGGGTTCTCTTGACCCTGTTGACCACGGCCGATGTTTTCACAGACTATTTTGGGAGCACTTTTGCCATGTGACACCTGTGACCTTTTAGTGCTATAATCCTGGCAGGGACCTTCAGTGTTCTCTCAGGGGCCATTCCCTGCACTTAGGTTTTCCCCATATAACTCTATTACAAACAGAAAACAAAAGGTAAAGCAGCCAATCACAAGGCTGTGTAACATTGGGAAAGGTGCTCAAGTCCCAGGTATGGAGCAACTTCAGTCGGAGGTAATCACGGGCCCAGATTTGTGCTAAAGGCCTGGTCCTAAGGTGGCAGGATTTTAGGAGTGGCATGTCTCCCAGCTGCACCCCATTGATTGCCAAGCATTGGGGGCGCGAGCCACAAGCCCATCCCCAGGAAATTTTTCCAATTTAGGAAAACTGGGTTGTATTTCCTGGGACTGACACGTCAATTGGCCAATTGCCGATTGCCCCCACTGCATTATAGCCCCGCCCAGCTGCATCACTGCCCCGACACGTCTTGGTCCCGCCTCCCCCAGAGTTAATCGGGGGGAAAGGTGGCAACCCTAGCCTAGGGGCACCTACTATGTAAATCCGGCCCTGTATAATCTGTACAGCAATGATGGTGATGATGATTGGAGGGGCCCAGGTTTAATCATATTTTGAAGAAAGTTAAAACTATAGCCTATCGACTATTATTTTACTACGACTCCCCAAACAGCCTTCAGCTGTAGATTTTTTTTTAATTTTAAAGCTGGACACACATATACAGTCTGCATTTACCCGTTTCCTTAATCTTACCCTACTGAGTCATCTCTACATTACTAATTATTCTTCCCATCTCTGCCCAACCCCAACCGAGGTTGAAAAGGGACCCAATGCCCATCCTGCCCTAATGACATACATAGTTACATAGTAACATAATAACATAGTAAGTTAGGTTGAAAAAAGACACACGTCCATCAAGTTCAACCTTCTAAGTCTATATATTACCTGCCTAACTGCCAGTTGATCCAGAAGAAGGCAAAAAACCCATCTGAAGCCTCTCCAATTGGCCTCATAGGGGGAAAAATTCCTTCCTGACTCCAAAATGGCAATGGGACTAGTCCCTGGATCAACTTGTACTATGAGCTATCTCCCATATCCCTGTATTCCCTCACTTGCTAAACACCATCCAACCCCTTCTTATACCTATCTAATGTATCAGCCTGTACCACTGATTCAGGGAGACAATTCCACATCTTCACAGCTCTCACTGTAACAAACCCCTTCCCAATATTTAGCCGGAACCTCCTTTCTCCTAATAAGAAAATTAATTATATGATCCCCATCAGAGAGGGCAGGCTATAAGAGCAGTGGGGATCAGTAGTGAGTAAGTCAATAGGTGCAACTACATGGTGGTGCCCAACAGGCCCGGACTGGCAATCTGTGTGTTCTGGCAAATGCCAGAGCGACTGCCATAAGATGCCATAGAAAGTCACTCTTTAGTGGGCTGGTGGGGAGCTGAGTGGGCCTCTCTGTACTTGAAATGCCAGGGCCTGGTGCCCAGCCAATCTTACCCAAACCCAACCAGAACCCAACATGGAATAAGTATATTTCAGCCTGGAATTAACCAACCAGCAGGTTTAGGCCAGTCCAAAAAAGATGATCTGAGCCAGTCCACTTTAGCTGTTCAGTTGTGCCCTTAAGAACTAATAATTGATTTAACTAGAATAATTTGGCTGCAGAGAACATTTGTTGTCACCTTCAACTAACATTGAGTATGAAGATCTATTTTATAAACATGAATAAGGTAAGATGTCTATACTTTCTATTGCTAAGTCCCTGGAATTAACTGTAACTTACTGAAACTGTGATTTGTTTAAAGACTGGATGGGGATTCTGGGAGTTGTAGTTTCACTATGGATGGCTGCCCATTCAGTGGGATGAAATTCACATGTCAGCTATCTATAAGCAGTTGGTGCAAGTAAATAAGGGAATAGTAACAGACAGAATGCTTCAGTGGCAATAACATTCACAAATAACATTTAAATGAGTTTTTAGTTAATATATATTGGAAAGCTCCTTGTTGGCACAGAGTCACCCCTCTGGCACTACCAGTGTCCCATCCCGTTTCATGTGGAGCTGACTGAGAAACAGAGCAATGTATAGACAGGTATAAACTGCCATTCCAGAATCCCATATTCTTCTGCTGAATTCCCCATGATAGTGAGGTGGGTGTGACACGCTGAATTCTAAATGGCAAAAGCATTTCTTCTACATTACGTTATTGACCTCTTGTGATACCAGCTCTCAGGCTCCTGCACCCCCATAAAACAGGACACATATTACATCCACACCCTGCCCAGGCTTTTAGCAAAACATCTCAATGCAGCAGACTAAACAGCATTCCAAGCTGCCATGACATATGCATCTAAACAATTAGCAGCCAATTCTATGCTAATTTCCTATGCCCCTACTAATTATAATTTAACAAAACACTACACCATTAACACAAGATTCTCTGCCAAAATATTGAGAAAATGCCTTCGGCCCACAAAGCATTTGATCACTGTAGACTGTCACAATGTCAGACATTCAATACAATTCTATACATATATTGTACATACAATATACAGGTATGGGACCTGTTATATAGAATGCTCGGAGTGGGGTTTTCCGGATAAGGGATCTTTCCTTAATTTAGAATTCCATACCTTAAGGCTACTAAAAATAATTTAAACATTAAAGGGATTCCGTCATGATTTTTATGGTGTAGTTTTTATTTCTAAATGACACTGTTTACACTGCAAATAATTCACTCTACAATATAAAGTTTCATTCTTGAACCAACCAGTGTATTTAGTTGTAATATTGGTGTGTAGGTGCATCTCAGGTCATTTTGCCTGGTCATGTGCTTTCAGAAAGAGCCAGCACTTTAGGATGGAACTGCTTTTTGGCAGGCTGTTGTTTCTCCTACTCAATGTAACTGAATGTGTCTCAGTGGGACCTGGATTTTACTATTGAGTGCTGTTCTTAGATCTACCAGGCAGCTGTTATCTTGTGTTAGGGAGCTGCTATCTGGTTACCTTCCCATTGTTCTTTTGTTTGACTGCTGGGGGGAAAAGGGAGGGGGTGATATCACTCCAACTTGCAGTACAGCAGTAAAGAGTGACGGAAGTTTATCAGAGTGCAAATCACATGACTGGGGGCAGCTGGGAAAATGACAATATGTCTAGCCCCATGTCAGATTTAAAAATTAAATATAAAAAAAATCTCTTTGCTCATTTGAGAAACGGATTTCAGTGCAGAATTCTGCTGGAGCTGCATTATTAACTGATGCGTTTTGAAAAAAGAAAAACATGTTTTCCTATGACAGTATTCCTTTAAATTTTTCATTATTATATATAATTATCTTAGGATCAAGTACAAAGTAAGGAAAACATTTTCAACTATTTAATTGAAATTAAGTCTTCAGGAGGCAGCTATCCCATAAGTCTGAGTTTTCTGGATAACAGATTTCCAGAGGATTGATCCCATACCTATATCTATCTATCTATCTATCTATCTATCTATCTATCTATCTATCTATCTATCTATCTATCTATCTATCTATCTATCTATCTATCTATATATGTATATATATATATATATATACATCTCTCTCTCTCTCTCTCTCTCTCTCTCTCTCTCTCTATGGAATTATATATATACTGTGATACTACAATAAATTATTGAGTTTTGGAAACAGAGTGCTGGTCCTCTTCACAATTATATATATATATATATATATATATATAGCACCAGAAGATAGAGGGCCAAAGTTCAGGAACATAGGGCCCCAGGCAGGCATATTTATAACTGTCATAGGGTGTGACCGAAATTAAAAGACCAAGATTCAGTTCCCTGGAGGTTGACGTCTCAGGAATATGAGGGGCACGAAACCTGCAGCCCAAAAGCCGGAAAGCCGGTGGCTGCCTTTGTCCCTTTTGTATTTAGTTATATGGAGACCAAAAGGGCACTTTATTTATAAAGGAACAGTTGCTTCTACATCACTAACACTTGTTCCTGCCCCAGTGGAGCTTACAGGATAAGGTTCCTATCACATAAACTTTATTCAATATTATCAGGAGCCAATGAATTTGCCTGTGTGTTTTTGGAGTATGGGAGGATTGAAAAAGGGCTGGATAAGCTCGAAACGTCGCTTAGCTTGAGGCACAAATAAAATTGTACTTTTTTCACTAAATCAGAGTGCTGCCGAAATTTCTTGAATATGAAGTGTGGGAGGAATCACATACAGACGCAGAACAAATATATTAAATCCTTGCAGAAAGTGCCCTGCCTGGAATCAAACCTGTGACACCAGCAGTGGGAGTAGTAAGGCTACTTACTCAGTGTGTCAAACAGACCTTCAGTTCCCATTGACCAACTGCTGGCTCATCTGAGAGAGGAATGCTGGGAGCAGGGGTGTAACTACAGAAGAAGAAGAAGAGGGGGGCAGGAGTAATAGGGGGCCCCATGAGGCCCAAATAAGGAGCAATTTCAACATATATTAGTAAAACAGGACAATCTCTGGATATGTTGGGGGGCCCTAAAATTAATTTGCTGTGGGGCCCAGTAACATCTAGTTACACCTTGTCTGGGAGCATAAGGACATGCCTGTCTCTGACCTCCTGGCACAGTAAAGCCACACCTCCCAACATTTTGGAAATAGAAAGATTTTTTTTTGACCACACCTATTTTATGGTCACACCCCCTAATTACCATGCCTATTTTACAAAATTTGGCAGGTTATGGAAAGTTTGAACACATTTCTGTGTTTTTTTCTGTTATATTACAGTTTTGCCCTTTAAGCTGCAAATCACAGTTTCCCCAAGAGACCTGCTCATCTTAAATTGTTACAGTTGTTTTTTGCTTATCTTAAATTGTTATAAATGTCTCTAGATGCACCTGCCACGTATTCTGGGCTTCTGCCAAAAGCCAATTAAGTTTTGGAAACGTTGTATCTTTTTCTGGCTGTTCAGTGCAGGAGATCAAGTCCGGACATTTCAGTTAAAATCTGGGACTGCGGGTTGAACTGTCAAAATCGGGACTGTCCCGCGAAAAATGGGACAGTTGGAAGGATTGGGAAGGGAAGGTAAAGCCACAGTCTGAGCATAGTACCTTGTGCACCCATACATCTGTGAGTTTCTGCACTGCCCGCTGACCCATCATTTGCCCAATCGGCAGAACTGCACCAGGGCCCTGGGGCAACCACCTTTTTTTTAATGAAGGGGAAGGGGTCCTATTCCGTATTTATCCTAATCTTACATACAGCAAAACAGTATTCATTCTGTAAATAGCACCACAGGCAAAAATGATATATATAGTGAATAAAGTACCCCCTATTGTAAAATATAAGGATATTATACCTGTAAGTCACCGAGGAGTTCCATGATCATATAAAAGCATGAGGCTGAAGGCCGAGTGTTTTTATACAGGTCATGGAACTCCGAGGTTACTTCTAATTAGGGATGCACTGAATCTCCTTTTTTGGATTCAGCAGAACCCCCGAATACTTTGCAAAATTCCAATTTGCATATGCAAATTAGGGGTGGAAAGGGGAAAACATTTTATACTTCTTTGTTTTGTGACAAAAAGTCATGTGAATTGCCTCCCCGCCCCTAATTTACATATGCAATTTAGGATTCAGATTTGGTTCGGCTGGGCAGAAGGATTCGGCCGAATCCAAAACCGGCTGAAAAAAGCCGAATCATGGTCGAACTGAATCCTGGATTCGGTGCATCCCAACTTTTAATATCCTCATATTTTTCAACAAGGGGTACTTTATTTATTATAATACACAAGTTTCAGTGTGTCATGTGACATAAATGACATCACTACTCACCGTTTATAACTGATGACATCACTAAGCATCGTTTATAAGGATATCATTTACAGGATATTGATGGCTCTTGTGTGTATATATATATATATATATATATATATATATATATAGCCTGAGTTGTACAGGATCATGGCCCCCAAACCTGCTTTTTCATACCCCATAATGAGAAGCAAGTTACCCGTATAGTCATGTTATATAAATAGCCTCCAACACTTGACAGGTGATGTAGTTGTTGATGTTTTATAAATAGAATATATGTTCCTTGTACAGAACTGCGTACGGGGCATATCTCATTATAAACTCTCAGCTCTCTTTCTGCCTATCTGTATTCTTGCACTAGGGAGGGAGCTGTCATATTGCTTGCCTCAGCAGAGACATTCTCATAGTTTTTAATTCAACAGCAGGTTTAATAGTCATCAATATATCTCATATATTATATATTCTTATTATTACATATATATTATATATATTCTTAAATATTCTATATATGCCCGGAGCAACTGCCACATTAGCAGAGCAAGTTATATGGCAGCTCCCGCATCTGTGTTTTAATGCAAAACACTGAGGGTTTTGTGGGGTCAGTAAGTTATTCCATCATACAGGCATGGGATCCGTTATCTGAAAACCCGTTATCCAGAAAGCTCCGGATTAAGGGAAGGCCATCTCCCATAGACTCCATTATAATCAAATAATTCACATTTTTGTTTTATATAAATAATCCAAAATATTACAAATGATTTTCTTTTTCTATGTATAATAAAACAGTAGTTTGTACTTGATCCCAACTAAGATATAATTAATCCTTATTGGAAGCAAAACCAGACTATTGGGTTCATTTAATGTTTACATGATTTTCTAGTAGACTTAAGGTATGAAGATCCAAATTACAGAAAGATCTATTATCCAGAAAACCCCAGGTCCCGTACCATATTGTGATATCATTGTAACTAAAGGGATAAGAAACACTGTTTAGGCTAAGTTTATCCATTTAATTGGAATTAACCCATTTCATTCCCAGGCTCTAGAGATGTGCAACAGGATCAAGTAAGGGATAGCTTACACTGACTAATATATGACAGTTGCAATTGACTCATTAGTACCCACTGTATCAGACTGCACATCCCTCTCTTAAACCCACCTCTGGCCAGAGCTGGGGTGCCAATTGGCACCCACCTACCTTAACAAAAAGTTCTATGTCCGGATCCCGTTCCTCCCCGTTGGTGGGAGCAGAGTCTGTCATTGTTTGTTTATACTGAGGAATATTCTCTGCGTTGCGATTGGTCAGAGTAACAGTGTGATAATATCCCAAAGTGCCTGGTGCAGTTGATCAGCCTCTCAAAGTGCCCGGCTGGCAAATAGGGGACCCTACAGACGAGTCCCAGGGGTTAAGGTAGCACCCCTCATCCTACAGGGAGAGCAGGCAGGTGTCTCTGCTTATTCCACACTCTCAGAGACAGCAGAGTCCTCCCTTGTGCTGGATCCTTATGTCACATAAACTGACAGCCTGAAATAGCCCTGGCACCCAGCGTTGAAGACAGGGGGCGGGATTAGATGACAGGGGATGGGCCAATGACAGCTCACTCCTGTCTGGGTGACAGAGGTCCCCTCCTATGAATGATTGGCTTGCACTCAACTGTCACTGCGTTCAAGGGGATCTCCACCCAAAAACAGTTTTTCACCTAACGAAAGAAAATATCATTCTAAGCAACTTTCCTATATACATTCATTAAGTTAGTTCTGGATTGCAACTGAGAACAGCCCGTGCTTGTCCCTTTCTGTTCTCTAGTTCTGACTCTTGAAACAAAGTAGGAGGAGTCGCTTCTATGTCAGCTCTGTGAAATCAGCTGGCTTCTGCTACTGTGTTTCAAGAGTCAGAACCAGCAGTGCAGTGAATATAAACGCAGCCAGGCGGATACGGCTTTCAATAATAAATACAATGACAATATTAAAAGGGTTGTTCACTTTTAAATTTATTAGTATGATGTAGAGAGGGATATTCAGAGGCAATTTGCAATTGGTTTTCAGTTTTTATTTTTTGAGTTATTCAGCAGCTCTCCAGTTTGCAATTTCAGCCATCTAGTTGCTAGGGTCCAAATTACCCGAGCAACCATGCATTGATTTGAATAAGAGACTGGAATAGAAAGATGGGTAATAAAAAGTAGCAATAATAATAAATGGGTAGCCTTACAGAGTTTTTGTTTTTTAGATGGGGTCAGTGACCCACATTTGAAAGCTGAAAAAGGTAAATAATTTAAAAAAACGATAAAAAAAATAAATAATGAAGACCATTTGTAAAGTTTCTATTGTATAACATACTAAGGGGCCCATTTACTTAACTCGAGAGAAGGAATGAATAAAAAAAAACCTTTGAATTTCGAATGTTTTTTTTGCTACTTTGACCATCGAATGGGCTACTTCGACCTTCGACTACGACTACGACTTCGACTCAAACGATGCAAACTAAAAATCGTTCGACTATTCGACCATTTGATAGTCGAAGTACTGTCTCTTTAAGAAAAAACTTCTTTTTTAACGAAGAAAAATCGTTCGATCGAACGAGTAGCACTAAATCCTTCGACTTCGATATTCGAAGTCGAAGGATTTAACTTTGACAGTCGAATATCGAGGGTTAATTAACCCTCGATCAGGGGCATAACTACAGAGGAAGCAGACCCTGCGGCTGCAGGGGGGCCCAGGAGGTACAGGGGGCCCCATGAGACTCTCATTGATGAGCAATTTGAACATATATTGGTAAAACAGGATCCACTACACTGTAATTATTTCATCACCCTCATCACCCAATAAACAGTATGCTCTTTGGCCAAGAATCTAATTCCTTTTCTGTTCACCCTATGTTATACTGTGTAAGAAAAGGCTGCATTAGTGAGTAGTGATGGGAGAATTTCTCCCGTTTTGCTCCGCCGAAAAATTATTGAATTTCCCACGAAATTTATGAAACGGCGAAAAATTAGGGAAACTCAAAAATGGACGTCCGCATCAATTTTGATGTTAAAGTCAATGGCGTCCAAATAGTGTTGACGCGCGGTGGTTTTGACGCAATCGACTTTTCGTCCAAATTTTTTTCGCAAGTTTATCTGTCAATGGTGAAACACGGAAATTTTCCACGAATTTGCGTCAGGCGAATTGATTCACCCATCAATATTAGTGAACTGTATATATACGTATTCTTGAGTGGAAAAACAGGAAAATGCAGAGCCGGGACAAGAAAGCTATTTTTAAAAATTCATAAAGAACCATACGACCGTGACCTGAAGGGATCTTCACTGCCATTTGTTCTGCTCCTTAACCCCAGTATGGGAGTGTCTGTGTCTTATATACAATTCAATATATACAATATACAATATGCAATTCTTCCCACAATCAGTTAAATGTTGTTGTTCACATTTCAGTTAACTTTCAGTATGATGTAGAGAGCAATATTCTGAGACAATTTGCAGTTGGTCTTCATTTTTTTCATTACTTGTGGTGTTTGAAATCCAGACAGGACATTGACGTCATCACTCCCACCCCTGACATCACCGGTCCCTCCCCCAATGGCAACAGCCCGCCACCTGATATCACCACCCCGCCCCCCAATGTCACTGACACGCCCCTGACATCATCATTCGCCCCCGACATCATCCGTCCCCTGCCCGGTTTCCACAAAAAGAAAAGAATGGCAACCTTACTTGAACAAGAGACTGGAATATAAATAGGAGAGGCCTGAATAGAAAGATGAGTAATAAAAAGTAACAATACATGTGTAGCCTTACAGAGTATTTGTTTTATAGATGGGGTCAGTGACCCCCATTTGAAAGCTGGAAAAAGTCAGAAGAAGAAGGGAAATAATTAAAAAACGTAAAAGTGAACCCTTTAAAATGATCTAATGTCTCTGCCATTCTACAAAGAGTACAATATGTATCATCCAGACTCAAGTACAGATATGGGATCCATTATCCGGAAACCCGTTATCCAGAAAGATCCGAACTAGGGAAAGGCCGTCTCCCACAGACTCCATTATAATCAAATAATTAGTGATGGGCAAATTTGTCCTGTTTTGCTTTGCCACAAAATTAGCGAAATTTCCGAAACAGGTGAAAAATTTGCGAAACTGGATTTTTGACGCCGCGACAATTTCGGCACTGGCGACAATTGACACACATTAAAGTCAATGGGCATCCGTTTAATTGTCGCAGTTTAATTTTTTGACGAATTTTCCACAGCAGATTTGCAAATTTATTCCAAATAAATTTGCACATCACAACAAATAATCCAAATTTTTAAAAATGATTTCCTTTTTCTGTGTAATAATAAAACAGTCGCTTGTACTTCATCCCAATTAAGATATAAGTTATTCTTATTGGAAGCAAAACCAGCCTATTTTATGTTTACTTGATAGTAGACTTAAGACTTAAGGTATGAAGATCCAAATTACAGAAAGATCCTTTATCTGGAAAACCCCAGTTCCCGAGCATTCTGGATAACAGGTCCCATTCCTGTACAAGCATCTGTATGATAGCAGAATACGCCTTAAGCAAATGACAGCCACCTCCCAGTAGTTATGGCCCCGGTGACTATAAACAAGAAATGTGTGTTATTTCATGGAGTCTCTATGGCTGGGTGTGACACAGGATACTATTAGTAAGAAGTTTATCCTGCACAGATATGCGTAAAATGTTAATGGTTTTATAACTGTGTTTGAAGATAGAAATATATATATATACTTGCAGGAAGCATAGTTTACTCGTGGAGCTGTAGTCATGGTTTCAACTGGCTTTCTACACCTGCAATTCTACTGGTATGTGTTGCAGGTAATATCCCGTTTTTATTAAGCTCAGACTCAGGGGCAAATTCACTAAGATGCGAAGTTGCGCCAGGCGCAACTTCGCCGCACTTCGCCAGGCGTAGTTTCGCCAGCGCTTCGCAAATTCACTAAAATCCGAAGTTGCGCACAGAGGTAGCGTAAGGTTGCGAAGTTGCGCTAGCGTTGTTTCGCTATATAAAGCGAAGTTGCGCTAGCGAAGGCTAATTTGCATACGGCGCGAAATTCAAATTTCAATGGAGGAACACGTATCTGCACTACAAATGCCTAGAAAACCTTCAAATCTGCAAATAAAAATTTTATTTTGCCCTACACATGTGCCCACTGTCTAGGTAAGTTGCCATGAGTCAGGAAATGTAGGGGGGAGGAAGGGGAGCCCCAAAAAATTTTCGATCTTTTTCAGCCTATCAGCCGTCATGTAGAAAACACGCCAGCGTTTTTTTGGGACTTAGAAAAAATTTTGACTTTTTTTTAAACAATCTCTATCTACTCTATTGCGCTTCGCCAGGTCTGAGGTGGCGAAGGAAGTCTAGCGTAAAAGGTAGCGTTCACTACATTGCGCAAGTTAGTGAATTTGCGTAGTTTCGTCGCTAGCGAAGATTCGCCTGGCGTAAGGTTGCGAAGTAACACTAGCGAAACTACGCCAGCGTTCGTTAGTGAATTTGCGCAGTAGCGAAAATGCCAAATGCTAGCGAATTAACGCTAGCGTTCGGCGCTTCGCGCCTTAGTGAATTTGCCCCTCAGAGTTTAAAAGCAGTATGAAAATGTAAATGTAGATGCATTTTGCTTCCAAACGGCTTATTTTTTTTTTCGTTTTGGTGAAAGTTTCTGTCAGATCACAATCTCTTTGAGGTAGGTAGAAAGCCTGCAAGTCTGTCCTTCGGTGGTCAGTGGGCGTAGTATCAATGGGACAAATTAGATAATTCCATCAAAGGAGGGCTACGAAGGTGGCGATTGCTCCTCCCTCTGCTGTTGTAACAGCTCTTACTCTTCTTGGAAGGTTCCCACTAGATGTTGGAATAATGTTGGTGGGATTTTATTTCCAATCAGCCACAAGAGCATTGGTGAGGTTGGGCACTGAAATTGGGTAACATGCCTAAATCGCAGCCAGGGTTCCTATTCCAGTTTCATAGTGGTTCAGTTTAGGGACGGACTGGTTCAGCAGGTCACCAGGAAAAAAATAAAGTTGGGCCCCGCCAGCCTAGATCTGCTCCCCGCCTGAGACCCTAAGTGCTGCTCGCTGACGTCCCCCTGGCAACACACTCACTCGCAAACAAGGTAAGGCTGGGGGATGGCAGCTGGGGGTTAGCATACCTCCCAATATTTGGAAAATGGAAAGATGGACAGAAACTTTTGCCATGAGCAGTGCAGCGAAATTGTTTTGGACCACGTCCATTTTAGGGCCACACCCCCTAAATACCACATCCTTTTAACAAAATTTGGTTATGGAAAGTTTGAACACATTTCTGGGGGTTTTAGGGTCAGGTGATATGTGTTATTACAGTTTTGCTAATGACGGTGAATTGCTCTTGAAGCTGCAAGTCACAGTTTCCCAAACAGGCTTGCGTATCTTAAATAGTTGCAATTGTTTCTTGGCTTATCTTAAATTGTTACAAATGTATGTGCACCTGCCATTCTGGGCTCTGGGCCAAAATCCTCAGTTTTAGAAACTTTGTATCTTTTTCTGGCTGTTCAGTGCAGGTGATCAAAGAGAAAGTTGGGACATTTCAGTAACAATCCGGGACTCCAAGTTGAGCTGTCAACAATGGGACTGTCCTGCAAAAACGGGACAGTTGGGAGATATGGGTTAGGATGAGGCAGGGACCCGAGGGGTGTGGGTGGGGACCTGAGACAGAAGCCCTGGTGGGCCCTGGACCCCCAAGTCTGTTGCTGGTTTGGTTGGGCTGAAATCAGGGTTCCATAGCAAATGTTGGTGAACTTTACATCACTCCAGTTTGGCATTGCACATGCTCTACCTGTGATCACTTATAAAAACTAGGGATGCAACGAATCCACTATTTTGGATTTGGCCGAGCCCTCGAATCCTTTGCGAAATATTCTGCCGTATACCGAACCGAATCCTAATTTGCATATGCAAATTAGTGGTGGGAAGGGGGAAACATTTTTTACTTCCTTGTTTTATGACAAAAAGTCACGTGGTTTCCCTTTCTGGCCATAATTTACATATGCAAATTAGGCCAGGCAGAAGGATTCGGCTGAAAAAGGCAGAATCCTGGCCGAATCCCGAACCGAATCCTGGATTCAGTGCATCCCTAATAAAAAACCCTACGCCCCCTATGAAGAGTTCTTGTGGTTCCAGGGACAGTATAGGGCTTAGCAGTAAATGATCCAAATGAAGACAAGTCATTTTAGTCAAAGTTTCCAGTTTTGATGCACAGATTAACCTCAGCCCCAAACTAAACGAAAGCAAGAAAGAAATAGGAAATGTGTGGAATGGAGAAGGTGAGGCTGATGACGGATAGGTACTGTCCCAGTGTTACCACAACAAAGGAAATTATATTTCTTCCTTCCCATCCATGTCCCCAGCCCGGAATACAGGCATGAGTCCAACGTGGTGAGTTCATGTGTTTGTTAAAAGGGCATGACTGAGGTGGTGTTTATTAGCTGTGGAGAGCTTTACGTGTTTATGTCGAATTATTGGCATATTCTACTCACGCCGGGATGGGACAAGGCTAGAATGGATCCTAATGACTCCTCTGCGCCACCAACACTCCAAAGGAATTTATACGGTTGCTTTATGGAGATCTTTTCTTTGCACCTGTAGGATCTATGTTAGTGAACCGTCTCATTTTTACACAGAGATGAGTTGCCTTAAAACCATGTTTCTCAATCTATTTCTCAGAAACACAGACCATTGATGAATCCCAACCCAACCCCAATTTTGCAATTTACTTAAAGATGGCCATAGATGCACCGATATTATCATACAAAACAAATTTTCATAACATATTTGGAGCGTATATGGCGGTATTGGTAGAAGACTTGGATATCAATCAGCTGATCGATCGGGCCGGCTGGAAAAATTTGATCAGGCGCCTTTGAAAGCACCTGAACATCGGCCATTGTTAGTACTGAATCGTCAGATTAGAATTCTATTGTTTCTATATGTATATCTGACGATTCAGCTCTACACGTGTTCATTGAAACAAACGATTTTTCTTGGAACAATCTTTTCCAGGAAAGATCGGAATTTTAACGTCTATTACCACCTTAATTCTTGCACCCAAACCCAATCCGGAGTCCTCCTCCATTTCTAATATCCAGACCCAACCCCTTCTGATGATGTCACAGAAGGACAATTAAGTTACCAAAGAGAGGTACAGGTGTTTCAATGTCACTGAAGGGGAGTAGGCCCTAATTTTAGTTTGGCCTGAACATAGAACCAATTATGCACCTCTTTTTAATGACTTAAAATGATAATTGTCTACAGAAGGATGAACAAAGTTGGTAAGACCAAGATTGTGCACATGCTCAGTGTGATCTGGGCTTCAGTTGGGAGGTTAATCTTAGGGATCGACATAAATTATCAAAACAGCACAAGTCAAATAATATCTGCCAGAAGCCGATACAACAAGACTGATTAATAATCAGAATATACAGACTGCACGGGGTCCTGTGTTGTCATGTAATCTAATGTGGATTTTATAGTTTTTGTATTGTTTAATTTTAAACTTTCTCCAACTCTGCAGAACCAGTGGCTGCAGCAAAATAATCCTCCAAATAGAATCCCAGTTTATCTGTTTAAATCTGGCTCCATGATCTTTGTCCCTGCAGCTGGAGTTGGAAACAGTAAAGGGGATGTAAAGGCAAAAATAAAATCCAATACAAATCTCAACACAGTCACCGACTGCTCTACAGGGAAACAAACAAAGCTGCTTGAGTTCTGCATGGCTGGGAATTAAGGCGGGGGCTCCCCCTGCTGTTCATAAGTATGATTGTTTACAGTCAGGTATGATTGATACAGTCAGGTTTCTTATAAAAACGGTACACATTTTTTCATTAAAGAAAGTAAAAATGGGATTTTTTTTTTGCCTTTACATGCTCTTTAAAGGGTATCATGAAGTCCAAGTCTATACACCATGGGGACCCATTTTTGAATCCCAAACTATTGGTTTTTAGGTGACTTAGTGAGTGTGTGTAAGCCTATGATTATACTCTTATGAGCTAGGGACTGTAGAGTCCCAAAGAGAAAGTTCAAATGGCAAGAACAACTAGGGATTAGGGTAGAAATAAGGCACTTTATGCACAGGGATATCATTCTGGAAGCTGATACTCTGTACACACTTTGTGAAGTCAACAGCATTTGGTCAAACAAAGGCAAAATATGGAATTTTCATGGACTTTTTGTGGATTGGACAAAAGCACAAAACCCTATCCCTACTGTACATAGATTGTAGGCAAATCCTTTGCTGGGGTGAAGTTACCCTGTAATTTGGTATCCGGACTCAGTAAATAAGGAATCAGTTTAATAGGATTCTAGGCAAAACAAGATCATTAGGAGATTAGGGGACTCCTTTACTATAAGAGGACACTTACTTTAAGTCGATTCACTGTAGGTTGGGGATTAAGCAGAAAAGACTGCCTCTGTTTAATGGTGCCGAGATAAAGAGTCTTTGCTTTGTTCTGTAAGACCATTTGCCATTTGTAAAGTGGAACAAAGACTTGGAGGAGAAACACTGACAGATCATGTTAAAGTCCTTAACTTAATGAAATGAGAGCAGCCAGGCCAACCAGGAGGAAAACATGTACGAGGTTGTTTACCATGGGCAGGGTTACAAGTGCTAGACTAGAGAGATAAGGGGTGTAATTCCCCTTAGGACCCATCCAATGAGCTTCCCAATGCCTTGCATCCTATAGCACTCGCTAACTTGGGGGTCTGAATGTGTTAACCACTGAGCTGCCATGTTGTCAACTGCTAACACAGTCCCAACCTTGCTGTGGTCCACTTAACCATATGATATTCAGCCAGGGACTGATTTTTATGGTGATGATAATAATGTTCTCTTTTAAGGTTTTATGAGCTGCCTCCTGACTATTTGCTCAGGGAAGTCCTTGGTTCTCTCTAGTAACCGTTCATTTAACAGATGGGGGATACCCTTACCTATAATCTATGATTTCAACTTTCTGGTCTAGAATATATTGAAGTATATCGCCATCTAGTGGGTACAACTATATATACAGTTGTATATGCCGAAAATTCAGAGGCAGAACCACCATAAACCCTAGGGGCAAATTTACTAAAGGGCGAAGCAGCCATCGCTAGCGACGGCAATTCGCAGTGACATCGCCAGTTTACAGGCGTAGAGGACAATTCGCTAGCGAAAGAGACTGTCGCTAAAGAAGTTTTGTGCCCTTTCGCCAGGTGAACAATCATCAAAGTGCAAACTTTTCACTACGTTACCCTTTTCACCAGAGTCTGCTTCGCCAGGTTATGCCTAGTGAATTGAGAAAATGAAGCTACATCTCCTCATTCTTATGTCAATTACATCATATCCTGTATGCTAAAAAGTCATAAAAAAAAGACAAAATGCTGGAGTTTTTTCATATTTTAAAGTGTGATTATGTTTAAAAGTTGTAACTGTTAATTTTTTTTAAAAAAACCATTTGCAGGTCCCTTTTGTCTTTATTTTGCTTCCTTGGACATGTGTAATAATAAGTGGCCACTTCAAGCATTTGCACCAACATCTCTAATAAAGACGTATATATATGACCTATATGTACCCGCACATATTTCAATTGACCTAGGTGTATTAATGAAGTTTCTCTAGGCAGAAAGTAACGCTAGTGTAAGTTCCTTAGAAATGCTCGCGCTGAGAGATTTTCATCTGCCAAGACATAACTTTGCATTTTGATGAATAAGCATATGCTCTGGGAATTAATGTCTGATGAAGTTGCATGAAGGGTGGCGGAGACTTCAAAGGCAAAAATTCTCCCTTTAGTAAATCTGCCGCAAGTGTTTTGTGAGCAGCCCCCTAGTGCCACACAAAGAGCCATTGAGACTTAGCTGTAAGGATTGTTTAGAGTCAGTAGGAGTCATTTATCGAGTTTGAAAATCACCGTGTTTTATGCACTTTGTCTAACATTTTAAAAAATTGCTGCAGGTGTCGGAACTCCAAAACCAGTGCAATTAGCATCAGAATTGAATAATCAGCAAACCTGTAGCATCAGCTTATATTACAGCCAGGGAATCTCATTTTCTGCTGGATAATTAGTGACGAGCCCTAAGCTTAGCTTCTCAACAGCCAATCAGAGCCCACTGAGCATGTGAGTGTCACAGACACTTTCCAAGATGGTGACCCCCTGTGACAAGTTTGAAGTCCTGGATCATTGCTGCTATTGACAAGCTCAAACTTTAGCCTCGTGCAATAAGTTCACTATATAAAATATGACATTTTTAGCCATATTCATTTTTAGGGTTAGTTCTCCTTTAATAAACACGAGAATGCATATCATATTTACAGCCTCCCATTATACACAAACTTTACCAGGATTTTATTATCAGGAGGATTGTTGGTTTTACTGTTATGTTAACCTTACCCTCTGAGTTCTTGACAACCCTCCCCTTTGCCTAAGAGCTGCTTTCTGAATGGGAAACTACACAGCACTCAGTTACACAGTCGCTCCCTTCCAGGTAAAGCAGCAGAATCTCCTCTACCAGCAACCATTGTAATGTGGGAGCTGCACTTCTGATCATACTCTCTCAGCTGCCCAGTGTGATACATACAGAACTAAATGACAATACAGGTACGGGACCTCTTATCCAGAATGCTCGGGACTTGGGGTTTCCCAGATAACGAATCTTTCCATAATTTGGATCTTAAGTCTACTAGTAAATCATGTAAACATTAAATAAACCATAAAGGTTTGGTTTTACCTCCAATAAGGATTAAATATGTTAGGATTAAGTACAAGGTCCTGTTTTACTATTACAGAGAAAAAGTAAACACATTCTACAAATCATTTGATTAAAGCTGAGTCTATGGGAGATGGCCTTCCTGTAATTCTGAGCTGGATAAAAGGGTGTTACAAATAATGGATCCCATACCTTGCTGAGTGAGAAACAATGGGTTACTCTTGGCTAGTAGTGAGAGAGCTGTGGCCAGGTGGCTGAAAGTACCCACAGGTTTATAGCAAAATAACACAAATTATTATTATTCTGCAGTGTTGTACAATAAATAGGTGCATATGCTAAAAATATATGTTACATTCAAAAATTCAACTCATAACTGATAGAAGAGGTAAAGAGGGCCCTGCCTAAAGAGCTTACCATCTAAATCAGTTCATTTTAGTCTCTACACTAAGCTACTTTAAGGGGCGCAGGCACAAAGACCCAACTTTTGCATTCCTCCTCTGAAATCTGCCATGAATGCTTGCACCCGGGTGGACGCAATTGTTCTGGGTGCAGGCAAAGAAGAAATTGCCACCAGGGGTGATGATTCTTGCCCAGCTATTTTATGCAGGCCAAGATCAGCCCCGTTTGGCATAGTATTGCTGTGGGCCTTTACAGGTCACTATAGTCTTATCTGTGTTCTTCAAAGTGTCAGGGATAGTACTGCCTATAGTACACTCCTTGTGACCTATAATAACAAGAATAGAGCTAGGACTGTGCAATGCCATGCAAGGGAGATGGGGGGCAGTCTGTTAGGAAGTTGGGGAGAGAAGCCTTGCCAGGAGTGTGTATTGTGACTAATCATGGCCAAAATGGAGAAGCTGCAAACAAAGGGGGGGTCAATACATTTTTAATACCAGCCTTGGCCTTTGCTGGTGATTTACCATCTAGACCTGTGAACTCCTGGGCGGGTAACAACCGTCATTACAACGAGCAAAGAGAACATGAGATCCTCCTAACATTTTGAACTTAGCCCACCCACACGCAGCACACAGCGCTAAAGTCCCCACCCACATCCAGCACACATCGCTTCCACTTGACCCTCAAAAAGGAAAAAGTGCTGGAGACAGGGGTAGTCTTTAAAAAATGAATGTGGCTAAAATGTCATATTTTATATAGTGAACTTATTGCACGAGGCTAAAGTTTGAGCTTGTCAATAGCAGCAATGATCCAGGACTTCAAACTTGTCACAGGGGGTCACCATCTTGGAAAGTGTCTGTGACACTCACATGCTCAGTGGGCTCTGATTGGCTGTTGAGAAGCTAAGCTTAGGGCTCGTCACTAATTATCCAGCAGAAAATGAGCTTCCCTGGCTGTAATATAAGCTGATGCTACAGGTTTGCTGATTATTCAATTCTGATGCTAATTGCACTGGTTTCTGTGCTGCCATGTAGTAATTATCTGTATTAATTACTAATCAGCCTTGTATTGTGACATTTCGATTCTATGTGTACTGTATATTGTGAGTGGGTCCCTAAACTCAGTAAGTGACAGCAGCACAGAGCATGTGCAGTGAATCAGCAGAAAAGAAGATGGGGAGCTACTGGGGCATCTTTGGAGACACAGATCTTTACTGCTAAAGGGCTGTGGTTGCCTTGGGCTGGTACAGAAGCACAAAACATAATGTACAACATTTCTACCTACTTCTTTAGTTAGGCTTTAGTTCTCCTTTAACCCATAGTGACCAATCAGCAGGGAGCATTTACAAGTCACTGTTGAAAAAGCAAACAATTTCTAACATGCTTATATCACAGGTCAGGGGTGCTGTAGGTGGGGAACAGTGGCGTAACTAGATATTACTGGGCCCCACAGCAAATTATTTTTCAGGCCCCCAAAATGTTTAGAGGTTGACTTGTTTCTCCAATATTTATTGAAATTGTATATGAATTAGGGCCTCGTGGGGCCCCTATACCTCCTGGGCCCCCCCTGCAGCCGCAGGGTCTGCTTCCTCTATAGTTACGCCCCTGGTGGGGAACTTTAAAGTGCCACTATTTAGAAGCAAAAATGTTTATGTTTCTATAGAAAATGATGCTGGCATAGAGGGTTTCCGTTGTTACAGCTTTTTGCAGCAATTACATATATAAATAACCTTAGAACCACAGTATGTTCTTATATAAAATATACTGCAAAACCGATTAGAATTATTATATTGTCATTCTTTAAACTCATGACTCTCTGCTGCAATCTCTAATTTCAGGGACAGCCCTTAATGCAAATGAATGTATCATGCAGAACATTATCAGGAGCGATGAAGGGAAAGGAAAGGCTGTAGTTTGTTTTTAGAAAGTGAATGTTCCCTTGGCCTGGCAGGCTTTATACTGCTGCTATTAATATCTTTATTACAGCATGGGAGGGCTGAGCCAATAGGAGCTGCCCTTTAGAGAACTTTTACCCTGACATTCCTCAGATTACACTCCTCTCATTTACTGACGGAGATACCTGGACTTTCACATTTACATGGAAGAAACATAAAGGTGCACAGAAATAGTTCCAGAGTGATATATAAAGTGTAGGTATTATTAGGATGGAAATGCCACCCCATAAAGCAGACAGAACTCCTACAGGCTTTCTCTTCTAAACACTTCCAATCCAATTCCACGCTTGATGCCAATGTTACTAATAGGGAAGAAAGATTAAAAATATAGGAAGAAGTCATGTTTCCCAACCTCCATGCCCAGGGTTGGACTTGGCTGCCGGGACACCGGGAAAAAACCCACTAGGTCCTGGGCCTCATGGGCCCTGCTGTCCAAGACCAATCCCACAGGCATTTGAGTGCTGGCAAGGGGTTGAGGGAGATTGTGGCAGGGACGGGGGCAGTGGGGGTGTCAAAGACCCGGGGAGAGGAGTGTGGGCCCCTAATGTGGCAGCTCTGATGGGCTTGGACACTCCCCAGTCTGACACAGCCCACAGCCCTAATTATATCACTACTCTACACATCTCAAACCTATGTTGGCATGCCAGTTAATTTGGCACAAAACAACAATGGCACCACTGATGCAGTTGAACCAATGACAGGTGTTAATTCTCTCATAAAAAAGTGGAATCCAGGCAAGGGGCGTGGCTGTGATGAGGTGTGGGGTGGGATAGTGACACACCAGGGGCGTGGTCGCCGTGATGTCAGGTGCGGGGATATGACGATATACGGCAATCGGCAATTGGTCGGTTGTCGCGTCAATTATAGGAAATCCTACCTGGTTTTCCTAATTTGGAAAACTGGGCAGGCAGTTTTGACTTGGACAGCCCTTCAAAAACTGGGCTGTCCGGTTCAAAATCCGGCAGGTGGCGACCCTATATACAGGGCCCGTTGTAGACTTGACAAATGGCCCTGTATAGGCCTGAAATGTTGCCACTTTCTTATGAGCTAAAAAACACCTGTCACCAATCAGTGGCATTAGTATTTTGTTTTGTTTAGATACATTTTTGCGGCCTTTGGTAGCTTTGGGCCTTACACCTCACTGTACCTGACACCAAACTGGTGTTGAACACTTGTAGAAGCACTTCAATTTGGGATTCAAGATTATTTGGCATAGATATAAGCACAGTCGGAACACTCAGCAGTTCTCATACAGACACATACAGACACATACAGACACAGACCAAATTCAGAGACACCTCTGACATCTTTACAGCGGAAGATTTACAACTCAGTCACTTCAGCTTCACAAGTTCAGGAAACTAAATCAAACCAGACAGGTTAACCAACATTTCCCCCAGTTGTGAGCCCTTTGTATTCAACCAGACTGTATCCTTTTAATTATGCGGGTGCCACTTCATCCATATAAAACCAGATGTCTATCAAGTCGAAATCCAGTGCAGCAATTTAGCAAATAATTCACATGCAGGTCGCACTGGTAACTATGCAGCTGTAACCCTTTGCTGGTACACTCTCATAAAATATCATTTTTTTTTTCAATACAGGGCCTGAATCCCCTTTGCTATGTGAATATATGATACAGTGGATTTTTAATGTGCAGTGGATCCACCTAGTGGGATCCAGGGAGGCACCTACGTGTGGCCCTACTAGGAACAAATAATAAAACACACCAGTGTGGCAATCAAATATAACTTTAAATAGAAAATAAAAAAGCAGAAAAAGGCAAATTATAATATCAACCCTGCCCTGGAGTACCTGTGTGGTCTTCCAACTCACAGTTTTTACCCAGGACACAGTCCCACACTACACTCCTGATGGACAAACACAGTCACTGTCCCTTCCCAAGTGCACTCAAGAGCTACCTCAAGTATCCCTACCTGCCCAAAAGTAACTCTCCCTATGGACAAGGCAGTCGCTCCCACACAGCAGGCTATTGAACAAAACCTGTCCTTACACAGGGGACACACGCTGGAACCTTACAATATCTTCCATCGGGCAGCACACTCACCAAGGACTCACACAGAGTTGGTACAGGCATCCACAGCATCTCACAGAACTCTTAAATCTTCAGACCATGCTCCACCAAAGGCTTCTTTCTCATGGATCCATCATCAGGCACACTCTCTCTGCTGTCTCTGAGCTCCATACATCCCTGGGGTTGAGCTCCCACATGATTATTGGGGTCCCAGTATCCTTGAGCTCACCAACCTTGTGGATTCTCTCTGCATCAGTCGTATCCAACCCCTCCTGGGGTCGAATGGGACAAAGGACTCATTCCCCCCCATATCCAATTTAGGTCCGACACTTAGCTGGTCACAGGAGGGGACTTCCAACCATGAGGGATTTTCAGACCATTGGGGAACTTATGGACCACACAGCCATGGACCATGCATCTCAATGTAAAAGGCAAAATAAGATTCAATTCACCTTTAACTTATTTTAATAGTTGGACGAGACAGTGCTGCTTTAATCACAAGCAGTCATATATAGAGATGTCGCGAACTGTTCGCCGGCGAACTTGTTCGCGCGAACATCGGGTGTTCGCGCTCGCCGGAAGTTCGCGAACGTCGCGCGACGTTCGCCATTTTGGGTTCGCCATTGTTGGCGCTTTTTTTTGCCCTCTCACCCCAGACCAGCAGGTACATGGCAGCCAATCAGGAAGCTCTCCCCTGGACCACTCCCCTTCCCTATAAAAACCGAAGCCCTGCAGCGTTTTTTCACTCTGCCTGTGTGTGCTGAAGAGATAGTGTAGGGAGAGAGCTGCTGCCTGTTAGTGATTTCAGGGACAGTTGAAAGTTTGCTGGCTAGTAATCGTTTTGATACTGCTCTGTTATTGGAGGGACAGAAGTCTGCAGGGGTTTGAGGGACATTTAAGCTTAGGTAGCTTTGCTGGCTAGTAATCTACCTTCTACTGCAGTGCTCTGTATGTAGCTGCAGTGGGCAGCTGTCCTGCTTCTGATCTCATCTGCTGACTGCTGCAATAACAGTAGTCCTTGTAAGGACTGCTTTTATTTATTTTTTTGTTGTTTTACTACTACTACTACTACTACTACTATAAGAGCCCAGTGCTATTAGTCTAGCAGTGTTGGGGAGTGGGACTGGTGTGCTAATCTGCTGCTCCTAGTAGTTCAGCAGCACCAACTTTAATTTTTTTTTTTTAATATTCATTTTTTTTTTATTTTACTTTTTTTTATTTTACTACCGCTGTAGTAGTGTATAAGTTGACCTTTTAGGCATTATTTGCCCTGTAGGCATTATTTGCACACTGTTTTCTTCAACCCGCCATCGAGCTGTGTGACCTTGTTCACATTCTGTCTAAATATCCATAATATTACCGTCTCCAGAAAAAACACCGGAGTCACTTTTTTCAAGCAGCCATAATATATTTTACGTAATCCGTATCCACCGCTGTAGTAGTGTATACGTTGGCCTTGTAGGCATTATTTGCACACTGTTTTCTTCAACCCGCCATCGAGCTGTGTGACCTTGTTCACATTCTGTCTAAATATCCATAATATTACCGTCTCCAGAAAAAACACCGGAGTCACTTTTTTCAAGCAGCCATAATATATTTTACGTAATCCGTATCCACCGCTGTAGTAGTGTATACGTTGGCCTTGTAGGCATTATTTGCACACTGTTTTCTTCAACCCGCCATCGAGCTGTGTGACCTTGTTCCCATTCTGTCTAAATATCCATAATATTACCGTCTCCAGAAAAAACACCGGAGTCACTTTTTTCAAGCAGCATTCATATATTTTACGTAATCCGTATCCACCGCTGTAGTAGTGTATACGTTGGCCTTGTAGGCATTATTTGCACACTGTTTTCTTCAACCCGCCATCGAGCTGTGTGACCTTGTTCACATTCTGTCTAAATATCCATAATATTACCGTCTCCAGAAAAAACACCGGAGTCACTTTTTTCAAGCAGCCATAATATATTTTACGTAATCCGTATCCACCGCTGTAGTAGTGTATACGTTGGCCTTGTAGGCATTATTTGCACACTGTTTTCTTCAACCCGCCATCGAGCTGTGTGACCTTGTTCCCATTCTGTCTAAATATCCATAATATTACCGTCTCCAGAAAAAACACCGGAGTCACTTTTTTCAAGCAGCATTCATATATTTTACGTAATCCGTATCCACCGCTGTAGTAGTGTATACGTTGGCCTTGTAGGCATTATTTGCACCACTGTTTTCTTCAACCCGCCATCGAGCTGTGTGACCTTGTTCACATTCTGTCTAAATATCCATAATATTACCGTCTCCAGAAAAAACACCGGAGTCACTTTTTTCAAGCAGCCATAATATATTTTACGTAATCCGTATCCACCGCTGTAGTAGTGTATACGTTGACCTTGTAGGCATTATTTGCACACTGTTTTCTTCAACCCGCCATCGAGCTGTGTGACCTTGTTCACATTTTGTCTAAATATTGATAATATTATCGTCTCTAGAAAAACCACTTGAGTTACTTTTTTTCAAGCAGCATTCATATATTTTACGTAATCCGTATCCACCGCTGTAGTAGTGTATACGTTGACCTTGTAGGCATTATTTGCACAGTGTTTTCTTCAACCCGCCATCGAGCTGTGTGAGCTTGTTCACATTTTGTCTAAATATTGATAATATTATCGTCTCTAGAAAAACCACTTGAGTTACTTTTTTTCAAGCAGCATTCATATATTTTACGTAATCCGTATCCACCGCTGTAGTAGTGTATACGTTGACCTTGTAGGCATTATTTGCACACTGTTTTCTTCAACCCGCCATCGAGCTGTGTGAGCTTGTTCACATTTTGTCTAAATATTGATAATATTATCGTCTCTAGAAAAACCACTTGAGTTACTTTTTTTCAAGCAGCATTCATATATTTTACGTAATCCGTATCCACCGCTGTAGTAGTGTATACGTTGACCTTGTAGGCATTATTTGCACAGTGTTTTCTTCAACCCGCCATCGAGCTGTGTGAGCTTGTTCACATTTTGTCTAAATATTGATAATATTATCGTCTCTAGAAAAACCACTTGAGTTACTTTTTTCAAGCAGCATTCATATATTTTACGTAATCCGTATCCACCGCTGTAGTAGTGTATACGTTGACCTTGTAGGCATTATTTGCACACTGTTTTCTTCAACCCGCCATCGAGCTGTGTGACCTTGTTCACATTTTGTCTAAATATTGATAATATTATCGTCTCTAGAAAAACCACTTGAGTTACTTTTTTTCAAGCAGCATTCATATATTTTACGTAATCCGTATCCACCGCTGTAGTAGTGTATACGTTGACTTTGTAGGCATTATTTGCACAGTGTTTTCTTCAACCCGCCATCTAGCTGTGTGTATTATCGTTTCCAGAAAAACCAACTGAGTTTTTGTTGTTGTTGTTTTTTTTAAAAATAATGCCAGGCAAAGGCAGGCCGCCACGCAGAGGCCGTGCTAGGGGCCGTGCTGCTATGCAATCCTGTGGCCCTAGCAAATTGCCCAGTTTTAAAAAGCCAATGACCCTGAACTCCCAAAATGCTGAAGAGGTAGTTGACTGGCTTACACAGCACACCCCATCCTCTACCGTTTCTAACTTTACCACAACATCCTCCTCATCCTCCACTGCTATGGCCACCCCACGTAACACTTCCTCCACCACCGGTGCCCCTTCTTCACTGGGGTCAGAGGAGTTATTTTCCCATGAGTTTCTTGAACTGAGTAATGCGCAACCATTATTGCCAGAAGAAGATGAAGGAGATGAGGACCTTACACCAGATTTAATTCTGGCAGAGAACACGATAGAGATGGACATAATGAGTGATGAGGAGGAGGTCCCCGCTGCTGCTTCCTTCTGTGATGTGTCAGAAGAAATTGATGCATCTGAGGAGAATGATGATGAGGAGATTGATGTTTTGTGGGTGCCTAGTAGAAGAGAGCAAGAGGAGGGTAGTTCAGATGGAGAGACGGAGAGTCAGAGAGGCAGTAGGAGAATAAGACTTAGAAGAAGCAGGGAGGACAGCCCGCAGGGATCAGTAGGGCAACAACATGTATCGGCACCTGTGTTCAGCCGGCCAACGCACCCGCCATTGCCGCCAATACCGCCAACTCCGCCAACTTCTACTGTTACCGCCAGATCGCACACTTCCAAAAAGTCAGCAGTGTGGGATTTTTTTAATGTGTGTGCCTCTGACAAAAGCATTGTAATTTGCAATGAGTGCAGTCAGAAACTGAGCCTTGGTAAGCCCAACAGCCACATAGGTACAACTTCTATGCGAAGGCACATGAGCGGCAAGCACAAAGCACTTTGGGAGCAACACCTCAAAGGCAACAGGCAAACTAAAAGCCACACTCCTTCTGGTCCAGCATCTTACTGCTCTACCTCTGCTCTCCTTGACCCGTCTGAACCACCCTCCACTCCGCCTTCCACCTTGACCACCTGTTCCCATTCCCAGTCATCTGCCACCAGCCAAGTTTCTGTGAAGGCCATGTTTGAGCGTAAGAAGCCAATGTCTGACTGTCACCCCCTTGCCCGGCGTCTGACAGCTGGCTTGTCTGCACTCTTAGCCCGCCAGCTTTTACCATACCAGCTGGTGGACTCTGAGGCCTTCCGCAAATTTGTAGCAATTGGGACACCGCAGTGGAAGGTACCCAGCCGCAATTTTTTTTCTAAAAAGGGAATACCACACCTGTACCAACATGTGCAGAGCCAAGTTACCGCATCTCTGTCACTTAGTGTTGGGCCAAAGGTCCATATGACTACTGACGCATGGTCCTCCAAGCATGGTCAGGGCAGGTATGTCACCTACACTGCCCACTGGGTGAACTTGGTAATGGCTGGGAAGCAGGGAATGGGTAGCTCAACAACAACAGTGGAGTTGGTGTCACCGCCACGGATTGCACGCGGTTCTGCCACCACCTCTACTCCTCCATCGCTCTCTACCTCGTCTTCTTCTTCTTCTTACTCTGCTGCTGGGTCCTCCTTCTCCTCCTCCACACCTGTGCACCCCCAGCTCCCCCTAGGCTATTCGACGTGCCAGGTACGCCGTTGTCACGCTGTCTTGGGGATGACGTGCCTGGAAAGCAAAAACCATACCGGATCTGTACTCCTGTCATCTCTGCAGTCACAGGCCGATCGGTGGCTGACCCCACACCAACTGCAGATCGGAAAAGTGGTGTGTGACAATGGAAGCAATCTGTTGGCAGCGTTGAGACTAGGCAATTTAACACATGTGCCCTGCATGGCACATGTGTTAAATTTAATAGTCCAACGTTTTGTCTCCAAGTACCCAGGATTCCAGGACGTTCTCACCCAGTCCAGAAAGGTGTCGGCCCATTTCAGACGTTCCTACACAGCCATGGCACGCCTTGCTGACATTCAGCAGCGCTACAACATGCCAGTCAGGCGTTTGATTTCTGACAGCCAGACTCGCTGGAATTCAACGCTCCTTATGTTGGAACGTCTGCTGCAACAACAAAGGGCCGTCAACGAGTACCTTTTTGAACTGGGTGGTAGGACTGGATCTGCGTTGACCTTGTAGGCATTGTTTGCCCAGTTTTTTTGGCCACAGCCACTGAAGCACAGAGGCCAGAAAAAATATGCCATATAAATGCTGAAAATAGTCATTTTTTGCCATACGTTGACTCAACGTATATGGCAAAAAATGACTATTTTCAGCATTTATGTGGCATATTTTTTCTGGCAACTGTGCTTCAGTGGCTGCAACCAAAAAAACTGGGCAAACAATGTCTACAAGGTCAACGTATGGCGAAAAATTACTATTTTCAGCATTTATATGGCATATTTTTTCTGGCAACTGTGCTTCAGTGGCTGCGTCCAAAAAAACTGGGCAAACAATGTCTACAAGGTCAACGTATGGCGAAAAATGACTATTTTCAGCATTTATATGGCATATTTTTTCTGGCAACTGTGCTTCAGTGGCTGCGTCCAAAAAAACTGGGCAAACAATGCCTACAAGGTCAACGTATGGCAGTTGTTTAAAGAGAACAGTAGATTACTAGCCAGCAAAGCTACCTAAGCTAAAATGTCCCTCAAATCCCTGCAGACTTCTGTCCCTCCAATACAGAGCAGTATCAAGCAGATTACTAGCCAGCAAACTTACTATCATCTGTCCCTGAAATCACTAACAGCTCTCCCCCTACACTATCTCTTCCAAGCACACACAGGCAGATTTTTCAGATACATTTTTGCCCTTGATCCCCTCTGGCATGCCACTGTCCAGGTCGTTGCACCCTTTAAACAACTTTAAAATCATTTTTCTGGCCAGAAATGTCTTTTCTAGATGTTAAAGTTCGCCTTCCCATTGAAGTCTATGGGGTTCGCGAACCGTTCGCGAACCGCTCGCATTTTTGCGCAAGTTCGCGAATATGTTCGCGAACTTTTTTTCCGACGTTCGCTACATCCCTAGTCATATACCATTAGGGCCCGTCCGTGCTCCCTTCTGTGGCTTTTCTGTGTTATTCGATGTGCCTCCGACAGATCCAGGCTGTGCAATGAGTTTACTCTGAGGTATGATCTAAGCCCTCTAACTATAGATAACTATTTATCTTTCCACAACAAGAACCCTATGTCCTAATACAATACAACAATATTGAAATTGAACTTTCCTTGCCTTTGAAATGCATCGTGTTTATTTGCAAGGTACAGTGGCAGAAACCCTAGGATGTATGAAATCACTATGATTTTTAAATGCAGTTCCCCTGTATGGGAGTACAAACTGTGCCCAAGTGACACATAGACAATGTGTCTATGACATGGAGGGACAAATACAATAGCCCTTCAGGTTACAATGCTGTATTCAGGCTGAAGTGGCCATGATTGCCGGCAGCCCAATTTCACACAAATAATACCAAGAACTCAATCAACTCATTGGAAGTCGGGCACAAAGGCCTCAAATCCACTTTGATCATTCGAATCTCCATGGTGATCTGAAGGTCGTGATCACTTTCCCTTTGGCTTTGAACCTCAAGAGAGTTTGATGGGATTTCTTCTTTTTCTAACATGTTGCCCCTATAACAGAACCACACTGCTCCAAAAATAACACGGCTAAGAAAAAATGATATTGTTTTTTTACAGCTGCAGCAAAGCAGAGACAACTATGGATTTAGCAGCAGTGCAGTAATTAGTGTTGTCTGATCTGTAAAGTGTGCAGCACTTTAGGGCTAATAATGGGATCATTCTATAGGCCTACAGAGACCTATCATACTAACTAGAGGCACTAAGTGCAGCGAGAGCCCTGTACTAAATACAAGGTAAAATAGCTCTCCTTTGTGCACAAGGACAATGCATCTAGGGTTGTCACCTGGCTGGTACAAATGATGCTTGATCCCAATGTTATTATTAGGGGGAAAAGGGTAAAATACTAAAGCCACTATTTTATTCCAGAAAATGTGGCAACCCTAACTGCATCCCTGGGTTGGACTGGCCCACTAGGATACCGGGAAAAATCCCGTTGGTCCCTGACCCTGTTGAACCTTGCCACCTGTATGCTAGCCAGTTCCACTGCTGTGTGTTCCACTGTGGAAAGCACAGCCATCTTAAATTTTTTTCTCCGGAGGTGCAGCTGAATTTACAGTAAAGTAAGTTGTACAGCAGAGTGGGGAGTGGTGGTGGCTGAGCCT